>NC_056728.1:660544683-660599683 GCF_019279795.1 Protopterus annectens
AAAGACACAGAAAAGGACAAGTAGAATTTCTGGGATTTCTTGAGTCAGATGTAATCATCCATAATTGAGTGAGCAGGCTGGCAGCTCCAACACATATTAGTATCCAGCAGGGTTCACTTTATGGAGTTTGTTCCAAAATGTCTTATACTGAGTCATTCTTAGTGTTCGATGAAATTAAAAGGCCAGTGCAAAGTATTTTTGGAAAATTAAAGGAGGCAAAACTAAAGGAGTTTTTGTGTAATATGAATGCAGATTATAGCATTGACTTTAGAAATGTATGGTTAATGCAGTAATTCAGTGTATGTTGACTTTGATTTCCTCATGGCTATACAGACACACACACACACACACACACACACACACACACACACACACACACACACACACACACACACACACACACACATGCATATCAATCTATCTTGTACCTCTCTCTCTCTCTCTCTATATATATATCTATATGTATATATATATATATATATATAAACACATAGAGAAGGAGAGAGATATGGTAGCAGATGTTTTGACTGAATCGCATTTTAATTGAATCACCACTGACTAAGCAAAACTGACTGAAGCTCATTTGACTAAAATCACATTTGAATTAATCATGATTGACTGAAAATTGCAAAAGATAGAAGAAGGACTCACTGTAAGATTAGTTTAGGATCATAGGCTCTTTGGTGTATACTAGGCTAATGACCACTAGGACCCTTAAAGACTAGCCATGCAAATCAAATATGATCCATAAATTTGATTTATATATGGGGTGATTTACTGACTCTGTGTATATCAGAGACATAGGAGACAAAGCAGTGTGGTCCATATTGAACTTAAATAGGGTTAGGGAGGACATCTGTCTCACATTAATGGGGACCCTGTTTCAGAGAATGGCAAATCTCTGAGAACAGTATCTGTCTCTCCAACATGTCCTATTTATGTTACAAGCAAAATGTAGCTGTTTTGATTTAGTAGTTCTGATGGTGTTTGCTTTGTAGATGTGCAAAAAGTTAATTCAAAACAGGATCTAGGAATGCCTTGTACACCAGGCAATGATCACCTCTCTGAAGTCTGTATGATACCAAGTAAAGAGATCAGGCTTTGAGGTGATCAGTGTAGGACATTGTATTTACTCCCTGTATTCTTTTTCTAAGGAAACTTTGAAGAAGTTTCAATTGTTGCATGTGTCTAGCCAGGTACATATTGATGGGAGCATTTTACTCTATGACGGGTCTGATGTGGACCAAGTATAGTGGTATGATGACCTCTCTGGACATATCTTTACTTATAAGTTGAGCAACTTGGAAGGATTTTCTTACTACCTTGAACACATGTAGGTCAAAAGTTTGGTTACTATCTACATGAGTTCCCAGATCCCTGAGTAGTGAAGCAATTTTTAGGGGTATTTTATTTCTCAACTATTGTGTGACTGTGGAGTTAGCATATTTAAGTAAGAGGGGTGTTGAAAAATTATATTGCTCTGCTTATTGCTTGCTTGCTTCTTGCTATTGCTGTGGGATTTGAAGTGTTCTTAAGACACTCAGTCTTGCTGGCTGGATTCTGCTAAAATTCAAAGTCTGGTTATATTTGCATTCACAGTCTGTTGCATACAGAAACTTGCAGAATATACACTGATGAGAGAATATACTTTGCAGCATCAACTTTAGAGCAATAACAAATAACTTTTTATAATAACCCAGATGAACTAACATTGCAGCTTAAAGTACTGTTCCAACTTTACTTCTCATATAGTACAGATGATGTGAGAGATATAACATTTACCTCAGGGCAAATGAGTCCCTACCATACCTCTAACTTAATAATACAGACTTTATATATTTTTTAGTTAAACACACACCTTCTTGGTTTTGGAAAGATACTGCTTTGATGACGCAAATGCTGACACATCTGTTCTTGTGCAAATGCTGATAAGTGGAGAAAAGCATATTTTTAAGGAAACGCCTTGTGGATAAACACGTCTTGTTTTTTTTAAACTTTCTTAGAAAAACATGTCCTGTTGCCCATTGAAAGCAGATTACATTCTTGTCATGTCTGTAAGAAGTCAGATTTCTTGATGTGTGTGTAATACACTCATAAGCAAGTTCCTTATTTTTTTAAGCCACAGTCATTTAGTATAGTTGCTGATCACATATTACTAAACTCTGTTTCTGCATTTAAGCAAGCTTTTTCTTTCAGCATATTTACAACAGAATTAATTTCAGCCTTATATTCATAATATCTAACAATTCCCTCTGTTTTTAAACATACTCAAAACATTTTATACTGATATGTATTTTTTGATCATATTATATAGAGAACACAAGAAACAAACCTTTAGTCTTTTGATACAACAAATCAAAATGCAATTTTACATAGTTAATACAATTATATTAAAGTATTAGTACCAAACTGAATGTATTTAACAACTTTTTCTTTTGCAGACCATTCTGTGAAATTATTTTATCAGTTATGAGCTGTGTCTGCTTTAGTTTAATTTGATTAATTTATTCCTTTGCAAACACAGAATTTAATTTATGACTTAGAACTGTTTCATTAACTCTTTGCAACTGTTGAATTAACTATTAGAGACAAGAACCATGTGCTACTGCAAGCATTTATACACTACTGAAAATATACAGTTTCAATGTCATTTTAACCATAACATCATGTTTGTCTCTGGACTGCTCATTAAAGAATGATATGTACATATTAGTCCATTAGCTGTATATGAGTACAATATTTTAATGTAATTTTCCTCTAACTGGGGTAAAACCAGTGATATTACAACTTGACAAATTACTTTTAAACTTATTACAATGTATTCTGTACAGTATGTTTTTACACAGACTGTTTGCTATTCATGCATTTTAATCTAGTAGGTACCTTGGACCCATTTTTTTCTTTAAATATGGTTTTTCACACATATTCATTACTAGACATTAATCTCATTTGTACTGAATTCTTCTGCATTTTTACATACAAAGACTATCATTTGTACTAAAGTTTTCTACATTTGTACATACAAAGACTATCATTTGTACTGAAATTTTCTACATTTGTACATACAAAGACTGTAAAGTACATTTAGTCTAATCTTACAAATTTAATAACATTAATATTAATCAAAATCTTGGAAAATGTTTATGTCTCTTTAGAAATATCTAGTGGAATTGATACCAAATCCATATATCCTGTTATTTTAAACTACATACTCAGCAATTAAAAATATTAATTCTTTTTTATACCAACATTGTTTTGCCAAAAACATATTAAAAATAGTGACCAATCTTGTTCAGTTTTTTACATATCTTTACTCTGTCTTGTATAGCTGTAATCAATTTCAAGCCATCTCTTGTTTTTTAAACTATCTCTTGTATAACTTTATAGTTTAACAGGTTGTAAATACAATTTAATACTAAACAATACAATAATAACCATTATGATAGCTATTAGCAACTTATAAAATATCTTATTCTGTAAGGTTTAATCTGTTTACCAATATTTCTAATGCACTAATACCTGTTTTTTCCTTCCCCCCTAAACGAGTATTGTCAAGAAGGAATTAAATATTATTTTTTTCTTGTAGCTTTATTTCTGACCCTTGTTTATTTTTTCTGTAGCTTTATTTCAGACCCTTGTTTATTTTTTTTCTGTAACTTTATTTCAGACCCTTGTTGTTTATTTTTTTCTGTAGCTTTATTTTAGACCCTTGTTGTTTATTTTTTTCTGTAGCTTTATTTCAGACCCTTGTTGTTTATTTTTTATGTAGCTTTATTTCAGACCCTTGTGCAGTACTGCTTATACAGTCAGTGTAAAACTGAGAAAGTACCCCTCCCCCTGTAGTATTGAAGCATTGTTTATTTGCTTTATAGTGTATGTCAGCCCAACACTTTGGTTATACATTTATTTTATTAGGTTACCAAACTATAGACCCCTGTCTGATTTGATCATCTTTTCTGTTTTCTTTCTGTTGCCTTTGCTGTCTACTTCTACTAGTAGTAGTTATTTGTACCTTCCTGTATAATTGATTTGAACTGTATGCATACTATAACCCATCTGTTGGCTATACTTGATGTAACTTTTTTATTTTTATCAGTGACATATATGCACAATTGTGATGTTTTATTATAATTACCAAATAGTGTTGCATGTGAGCATTTTAGAAAAACTCAAGCCACTTGTTTGGCAGTTTTGTTTCTTATCTTATCTGCTCAACATTTCCTGTAACTATTCATCCAGTCTAGGAAGGTCTGATCTCACATTTCATACTATGTAAACTATAATTAATTCTTTTGGCATTTTGCCTTTAATGTGATTGTGATTTGCTTAACTATCTACATAAACAGACATTATTTTACAATTAGCTTAAATGGATTTCAGTATTTTATTTATTTAACTATTTAACTGTCCTGCCATTAATTTTACAAAAACTGTTTAACTAATACCATCTGTGATTTTATTTTTTTTTTTAATTCAGAACTTTAACTGTTTGGTGTTACTATATAATTATAAAAAAATTGTAAAAAACAAAATAGATATTAGCTTAACATATGTTTATACTTACATTATTTATATTTGCTGTTGTCTGCCTTTTGCTTTTGTGCATTGTAAGCAAATGTACTCTAGATGAAAATAACATACATGCATGTCTGTCTTGTATCTGTATATCTTTATACAATCATGTCAGTTTTGTGACTTTAACTTTTTACTCTTATTATCTATTTTTATTTAATTTTATATACTAGAACAGTTTTGTTTACCTTTTGACTATGCTAAGAATGGCAGTCATATGTTCTACTTTACTGTAGTACTGATAAATACATTGCTTTAATTGAATGGAAGTTTTAAACATTTGAGAATGATTTGTCAGATCCTATCATCCTACCATGTTAGCTTAACCATTTTCAAAACACAAACATATTATAAAATATATCTCTTTTGTACAGATCAGCTGTAGTTTCCTACTCTTTCCCAATAATCAGTCTCTGTCAGTTCAGCTAATCTATTTTCTTCATCTTGTAACTGTTGTTTAAGAGTCTCCTGTAATATTGCATGGTCTTTCTGACATTTTTTAGTAAGCTGTTTTGCTGAATTTAAAACTCCTATGCACTTTTGAAAAGATGTATGTATAACTTGTCTAAACTTCCTGAATTCATTGTGTCTGTCTTTTAGAAGTTTACTACATTCCTTTGAAACAAAATGCACTAGGGGTTCTATCAATAACTGATTTAACTCGCATGTGGTGACAGGACATAACTGTTCAACATCTGAATATAATAGAAACACTTTACCCTTAGTTAATTCTTTATCATGAACAGATCTGTCTTTACAGTCTATTTTTTAGCAATATCATGTAATACTTTTTTATGACATAATACACAAAATGCAGTTTTTGTTGATTGACATAATAAACATTTGTCATATTTCACATGGTTTTCTTTGAGATACCAGTTAAATATTGTAATACATTTGCATAATGCCTTACTATCAACCTGCCCTACTAAGGTTTTACATTTACTAATGTGCTGTGTATACCAACATTGCAATTTTTTACATTTGCTTGAATTATGTCTGAAAATATCCATACTGTCTAATATCCAAACTGTCTAATATCCAAACTGTCGAATAGCATCCATACTAAAAAATGTCTTACCAGTGAGCAAGAAAACAGGTGATCAGGCTGTTGTTGCAGATGGCTGGAAATTTTTCAAAGTCACTTGAGAAGCTGGTGAAACACAACACGCAGCAGACTGCTGTGCTAGTAGACATCCACCTTTTCTTGGAGAATTTATGGCACTGCAAATTTCTTGAACTAGTCTCACTCCGGATTTTAGACGTCTAAAAAACTTTACTACTGCAAGCTGCATAAACTGGAATACTTCCGTTTAGGATTTACACATACATACAACTGTTAGTTACTGCAATTTAACTGAAGTAACCCTCTGCAGGGCTTACCATCACTCCCCCTGTGTTTGAATGCAGATTATAGGGTCAAATGCAGATTTTAGGTTCAAATGCAGGCTAGCTTGCCATTGAAAAATTATATTGCTCTGCTTACTGCTTGCTTGCTTCTTGCTCTTGCTTTGGGATTTGAAGTGTTCTTAAGACACTCAGTCTTGCTGGCTGGATTCTGCTAAAATTCAAAGTCTGGTTATATTTGCATTCACAGTCTGTTGCATACAGAAACTTGCAGAATATACACTGATGAGAGAATATACTTTGCAGCATCAACTTTAGAGCAATAACAAATAACTTTTTATAATAACCCAGATGGACTAACATTGCAGCTTAAAGTACTGTTCCAACTTTACTTCTCATATAGTACAGATGATGTGAGAGATATAACATTTACCTCAGGACAAATGAGTCCCTACCATACTTCTAACATAACTGGATTTAATACAGACTTTATATATTTTTTAGTTAAACACACACCCTCTTGGTTTTGGAAAGATACTGCTTTGATGATGCAAATGCTGACACATCTGTTCTTGTGCAAATGCTGATAAGTGGAAAAAAGCATATTTTTAAGGAAACACCTTGTGGATAAACACGTCTTGTTTTTTTTAAACTTTCTTAGAAAAACATGTCCTGTTGTCCATTGAAAGCAGATTACATTCTTGTCACGTCTGTAAGAAGTCAGCTTTCTTGATGTGTGTGTAATACACTCATAAGCAAGTTCCTTATCTTTTTAAGCCACAGTCATTTAGTATGGTTGCTGATCACATATTACTAAACTCTGTTTCTGCATTTAAGCAAGCTTTTGCTTTCAGCATATTTACAACAGAATTAATTTCAGCCTTATATTCATAATATCTAACAGGTGTGGGGGGGGGGGCTGCAAAAAAAAAAAAAAATTCTAATGAGGTTTTTTGTGATTTTTTTTTTTTTTTTTTGTGAATGATTCACTGTGTTTTTTCTCTTTTCTCTATTGTTGTGAAACTGTGGTGTTAATACATTTAAAGTAGTGGAATGTGGGGTCAAAGCCAACTACAGTGCAGGGTCTTGCTGTCCTGCAAAAATTAGTTTTTAAGGTAGGTTACATATAACTAACTATTTCAGTCAAATGTTATTCTATGAAATGAGTTGTCAATAGCATGGGTTTTCTGTCACATTTATTAAATCTTTTGTGATTCAGTGAGGTCTAAATCAGTCAAAATGACTGAACTCCTACTGAGATATGCAGCTACTTGTGGATAGGCTGGGTATGCAGCATACTATCATGGGCAGTTGTGGCTGGAAAACAGCTTTCTATGGTAACAATGCATCATACTTATGGCTGGCATACATGTGTGGAAAATATGCACGTGTCCGGAAAAGTTGCTCAAAACAAGCATTATAGTGAAAGTATTTCCATCACAGAGGGCAGGATTCACAAAGCCTCTGTGTAAGAGTTACAAGGCTTACACGGAGGCTGCAGTTAAACGGTGTAACGTCAGCATGCCATGCATATTCATGAGGGCATGCTGACTCACACCCAAGGCTAACACAGTCCATGTAAGAAAGTAGGGGGTGTGTCCGTAGGGCGAGCCCTGCAAACGGACACACCCCCAGAAGAGTAACAGTCCCGAAAGTAAACCCCCACGATAGAGTCCGCATAAATGTCAATAAACACAACACAACACATGCCCTCACAGACTATAAACATAAAATGTAAAAATGAACATGTTATATTTTTTTTTATAAGTTTTAAAGATGTTGCCTATGAGTGCGCTCGTTTGCGCGGGCGTGCCCGTCACTAAGCCACAGTTAGCAGTCAGTGGAAAAGCAAATAAGATCTAAATATGCAAAGTAAGCCAAGAAGCAATAGTGTAGCGGTAGAGATGTCGGCTGAAGAGGAGGCAGTCATGGTTCGAGCCCCCACAACATCAATTTTTATTCCTAGTGAAATAAGCACGAAACAATTCCCTGACATATATGTACATGTATAAAATTATTTTTATGTAAAATGTAATGAAATAGGCCATGTATTATGAAGAAATGTGTGAAAAAAAAAAAAACAAATGTCAGAAGTGCCCATAGCTGAGCTACACTCTAACAAGCTGAGTATATCTGCCCGTAGGTGAGCAGTGGTTTAACAGGTGTAAAATGAGTGCCCGGGGTTGAGCAGAGTTCTAACACGCTGAAACTGTGTGCCCGTAGCTGAGCTGAGCGTAATATGCGTGCTGACAGCCAAACAACACGTAAACCAGCGTGACCTGTTTGCGCGGAGCTGCGCACCTTGCCAACAAGCTAACCAATGGGCAACGTTGAGCAAGCTGTATCAAAACTGCCTTTACACAGACACACCTTCTAGCCTGTGTAGACAGTCATAAAATATAAAAATCAATGGCCAGGCTCGAACTCAGGATACCATGCACCATAGTCAAAGTACTGAACCACTAAGCCATGACGGTTGCTCTTAGAAATGCAGTAATAGCATATATATAGGAATGAATGGAAAGAGAAGCATGACAAAGCAGGTTTTGTGAAGCTGATACATTTCCAAAATGGCCAATCACAGATAAGTGCGGGAAAACGGCATATATAAGCCCCATAGGTGGGAATACACAGCATAACTGATTGTGGAACCGATTTGCAGTCAGGATGGCAGGTGTAGGAGAGGGTAGTTGCTTCCGAGCACAGAGGTGGGACTTTGAGGAGTCCAAATATATGGTTTGGCTCCTCGTCCATGATCATGAGGCCCAACTCATGCAGGACCAGTTCCTGTGGGGAGCATACAAGGCTGAGGTGTGGGACTGGTTCTCACATGATCTCACCAGTGCCACAGGAATACCAAGGACTGGTGAACAGGTCTGTCACCACCGTGCGGACCTGAAGCGACGGAAGCAGGACAAACTGAACCGTTGGATCCAGGAGGCCCGGCATATGCCCAACGCCCCACTACTGAGTAAGTTACATGTAATTATTTATGTAGAAAGTTAACCTAGCTGATATTATGGAGATGTGTATTCCAATATTACTTCATTTATATTGCAGCTGCAGGTGTCCGTTCTGTGAATCATTGAGCCTATGCCGATAAGCTTGTGCAGTTGCGCCACCAGGCAGGTTAGTAATTCTCTCCCTGTAACTGTTAAAAAATATAAGTATGAGTGCAGTGTAGTCACCTATTAATATAAAGTGCAAGTAAACAGTGTAAGAGAGATTCTGCTAGTACTGTGTGATTACATAAGTATGATGCAGCCTGTAATTCAAAAATAAAAATGAAACAAGTCTGAAATAAAGATGTTCCACCTGTAATATAATAGTACATAACCTGCAGCAGGCTGAAAATTACAGCTACACAAGCTGAGTAAAACACATGTGTGAAATATATCCCCGTTTAAATTCTGAAACATGACACAAGTGAGACTGTTGGAAAGGATTGTTATAACCAAGTAAAACATGTCCATAAAGCCTAGAATTAAGTACCATCCTGAATTGTAAAAATAAAACAAGTGAGAGTGTGAGAAAGAGGTACGAATCCACCAATAAAGTTGTAATAACTCCTGAATAAAGTATACTGCAGTCAGTACAGAATGAAATGAATGTGACAGGCACAACCAAACAGCGAAATGTGTGGAATAAAGTACTGAAGCTGGAATGTGTGTCCCACAATTTGGATATGTTGCTCTCAGTTTGCAATAGGCAGATAGTATGGTTGTATGAAATACCAACTATCCACAGTTGTCTAGGGCCATATAAAGCAAATGTAGCAGGATGCTGTAGCTGAACAGAGCCAGATATGAATGTGTATGAAGAAAAATGAAATGTATATTGATGTAGCAGTAACATTCCTATCACCAACATGCATAAGTTTACACATAGGAAACTGTAGTCAGACCTGTAGTGTGTATATATCTGCAGCTAGTAGAAATGTACAGCATATGTATAGGTATTTGAAGTTGTTAATGAAATATGTCTTCACCCTACTCTATAACCACAAATAATCCATTCCACGTGAAATGGGTATGTGTATTCACAATTAACTCCCCTGGACAATTGTCCTGTTGGTTCATACATGTTTGCATGTACGTTGATGCATGAGCCCTGTTCATACATCCAAACCTGATGGCCTGTTGCCATCAATCAACCCTGCATGTTGTTGGATTGTGTATTGTTGTTCAAATTATGCATGTGTTATGCTTGCTGTTCAATGGCTTGAATTTATGGGTGTGTGGTTAATGGGAATACTAATGCATGCTGTTACAACTAATTGTGAATGGTATTGCACGTTACTAACCCAAACTGTCATTAAATAATGCAAAACATAGGACGACAGGGAAGGCGGGTTCCAGCGGACCCACCTCTCCCACCTCAGCTAGCGAGTGCACCTGGCAGTAGTGCCCAGGCCGGACCCTCCTCCGGTGGCCCTGTGCCACCTGTGGGTGGAAGCGCTGCAGGGGATGGGGCAAGTATGGCCGGAGGAGAACATCCACTCACCCTCCGTAGTGTCCGGACTGTGGTGTGTAGGGAGATCAGGCACGCTGTGCTTGGGCCCCTACACCAGCTTGAGGCACGGGTGGCACAACTCATGGGCGTGCCTGCTGCCCGTCCTACACAGCCCCCAGCACAGCCCCGTCCTGGGCAGTGAAGGCTCAGTGGCAACTGCCCATGGGTGGGGATCGCAGTTCCACTGTTGCCATTTGTGGGCTCATGGGCTCGAGATATCCAAATATCCATCCCCTTCAATTGTGTAACCCCCTCCACATGTGTCATACACCACCCCTGTTTGCGTCTTGTTTGTCTTGTCTGTTAACCTCCCCTACCTACCTCCCCAGCTATACCGACTTCCTGTACCTGACATACCACTCTCACCTGAAAAAAAAAAAAAGGGCACTCTGTACCCACAAAAAAATTACGCCCCATACATAGCTGCCCATTTTGCACACATGTCTGCTGGACATGTAAACTGGCAATTACAATTGGCTGTACAACAAATATTGTTGTCCTCACACCTCTCTCAGGGGTGGAAGGTTTCAAATTTCACACCAAATTACAAACATATGCACAGCTGTTGCTGACAAAGAAATGGGCAGCTATGGGCCTTTCCTACATCCCTCCTGCAAAACCCGAGCTTGTTTTCCTACTGTCCTACCCTCTTTGTGCCCCCTTTTTCACCACTGTCCTATCTCCCCATTTTCTTTTCTTTAAAAGAAAATAGCGCGGGTGTGCATGAGAGGAAGCACTTTTAAGCAGTAGTAAGCGGGAATGCGCTTCTGTGCTCTTACCTAAGCGTGTGTGCGCGAAGCTAAGCGGCAGTGCACATGCGTGACCTCCACGCAAACCAGCGCTAACCCGCTTACAACTGCTTAAAAGTGCCTTAGTCACTCTGAATGACAAGGCCTGTAGTTTTCTCAGCAGCAAAATAATACACCTCCATCAGTCTCGAACCCAGGACCTTGGAAACACTAGTCTGCATGACTTACCACTAAGCCATGACTGCTATACAAGAACATTGTGCTGAAAGAAATATATCATAAAATAGTAGGAATTAATGTAAGGGGAATATAGCAAGTCTAGTACACAAAGCATGTCATGTATATTTACTGTCAAATCTAGTGGATTTGTAAAATAGTACTGTGTGATGAGAAACAGCCATGCTAGTTGGTAGCTAGTAGGTAATAATGTCACAGTAGCATCTGGCAAGCCACACACATACTCAGAGCAGGATAAACACTGCCATAGTTGAATAGTTAAGAGCCCAGACATAGCAACTGTGACTGAGTTACAGGGATGTCCCTGATGTGAAAACAAATGTCAACTGTGCCCCACTGACACCCTGTGATATGTACTAACAGTAGGCAGAAAGGTGTAACTACAGATGCAATGGTAACTATGAATTACTGAAAGTATGCACCACTTGCACATCACAAATGGTGTAGTAATACATATGCTCGAAATAACCCACAGTCACAACTGCAGAATATCAGAATATTTCATTGGAGTATCCCACTGATATGTACCATTCCATGAGGCTGATAAAAGATGCAACAGAGAGTATCTGAGGCCTGCTCAGCAGCATGATCAAATACCCTTGTAAGTGTCAAGGCCCACACCATGGCCAGACCACACTGCATGCAGTAACACCCTACCACAACAAACACATAGGGAATTGCTGCCCAAACAGATATAGCAAGCATTACAAGTTGTGAATGTAAATGGAAAATAGGAAAGCCATAGCAACACATTACAGGAAAGACACCTAGCAGGCATACAAGGAGTGAATGTAAAGGGCAAATATTAAAGCCATAGCAACAGATTGCAAGAGCCACTGCTATATACCAGTTACACCACAATCCCCACAGGAAGGCACACACACCCATATACACAGTATTACTAGTCGTAGGTGTCAGTTTACATACACACGGAGAAGAGGACACTGGAGGAAGGAATACTCAGCTTACAGAACAACATGCATTGCAGTGTCTACAAAACAGCCTGAAATATGTGAGACATACCAACCCTTACACTTACAGAACAGTGTCCACAGCAAACCAGCATGGTCCTCACACTGATAATCTGAAAGGGCTACGCCTACCTAACAGATCTTTTTATAGCACTGTCCTGAAATCACAATGAGAACTGCAATCACTACACAACAGGCTGCTTGCAATTAGTAAATGCTGGCTAACAATAGGTGCAGAGGCGATCACATGGACATGTGCAGATACCTACAAAAGCATCCTGTACTCCCATTCCACACATGCAATACTTTCATTGCACCCTCCGGAGGTAGAGACAGAGAGAGAGAGCGAAGGAAAGAGAAAGACAAAGACAAAGAGAAAGAGAAAGAAAGAAATAAAAAAATTAAAAAAAACAGTACCAACAAAACAAAGAGGTTGACAGCAGGCCAAGTAACTGCAAGCCTACGCAAACAGCTGCAACAAACACAGGTAATGTAAAGTAGTAGTATAATAGTCTACATACTGGGAACCCTCCAGATGTGTTATTGGTCTGTATCTATGTATATGAAGATGTGCATAGGTCCAGGGACATACTGCAACTGTCACTGAAGGCTCTACATGCATATGTATGTGAAGGTAGCTATGTGCACATAGCAATGTAGGTTGTAGTGCAATGTACAAGTAGGTTGTACAGTAATGGATGTTCAGCAGTACGTTACCGTGTGTATACATATGTGGAACTAAAAAGGAGTATAAATAGATATCGATCATATGTATACGTATGTATATCGAGATATGTATGTATATATATATATATATATATATATATATATATATATATATATATTGGTTAAAAATCAAACTGAAGACCAAAACCAAAAAAATAGTAGAAACTAACCAAGCAGAGACCAAAAAGTTGCACGGACTGTTTAATGTAGTAAGCGCTTTCGGTCGAGGTAATCCCCCAACCTTCATCAGACATACACAAAATGACAACCATGATGCCTTCTTTAAATGCATGGCTTAATGAGATTACATTTTTGTTAATTGAATAATTCATTAATTATGCTTAGATGACCAAACTGTGAATATACTATATAAAATAAATACATACAAGAAGGCTGTAGTTTTTCCCAACAAAACAGAATAAATATGAACATTTTACATGTAAATGAATATTTGTATAAAATACATGTATACTATAATTTAACTGTAGAATAATAAAAAATATATAAATATATATATTGATTCACAATAAATTAACCTCACTTTAAGTTAAAAAATTAATTGGTTGAGAATGATGATTATTATTTCTCAACCCTACACCATAATATCATATTTTACTCCAATATTAAAATTAATATTTAGCAGCATTTAAACGAAATAAAACAAAACAAAACACAACACCACAAAACGACACTCGCCAATAATTATACTCGTAACAATATTATTATATGCCTTATGTTATGTTATATTTATTTAATAATAATAATTATAATTATAATTATTACTTGTACCTAGCCAGCTATACTAGCATCACCTCATTAATGCTTTTAATTTTAGTATGCTTTTTAGTGATGCATACTCATTTAGACCTGGAGAAATATAGGCTGCTGTTCTAATTTGCCATAGTAATTCTTGTTCTTCTAGCCAAAGTTGCCATGGTCCACCCCTAATACTGATATTGATTTGTTGAATGACCGAAAAAACAAAGCCATGATCAGGTTCATCATGTATGTGCCTGGCAAGAGCATTTGTTAAATCTTTTCTGGCTACGGCATAAAGATGCTCATATACTCTCTTCTTGAGTGATCTTTCCGTTTTGCCTATATAAAATGCATAACATTTTATGCACTCTGCCACATACACAACTCTGTTACTATCACAGTTATATCTCCCTTTTATGGCATAGGTTTTCCCCCTAATACACACACTATTCCCTGTCTTTATGTGCTTACATTGAGGACACATGCCACATTTTGACATACCCATATTTGTCCTTGTTGGTTTGTGGCTAGACCTGTCCAACAAACTCTTCAAATTCATACCTCTCTTATAAACAAACCTGGGTTTTATGCCAATAGCTTTCACTAATTCAGTGTCTTCAATGATAAAATTCCAGTTTTTATTTATAATGTCTCTAATTTCCTGAAAGTCAACACAAAAAGTGAAAATGAAATTAATATTAAAATGTGATGTGTCTTTATTTAGTGACTCTACATTAGTTTGTATGGAACCACCTCCTATTAGGGGTCGGAAATGCCCTGCGTTTCGTTTTGAGACTACCTCGTCCTTAACTTCCCTGATTAAAGTATTTGGATACCCTCTCATGGCAAACTTATTGCTCAAATTATCACATTCAATTATGAAATCATCTTTGTCCGACACCATCCTAGCAGCCCTCACAAACTGTCCTTTCACCACACTTCTCTTCTGGTGAAAGGGATGACAGCTTGCGAAGTGAAGAAAGGAATTAGAATGTGTGGGCTTCCTAAATATCTCTGATTTATATTTATTATTCAAGATATCTTTACTTAGTTTTACATCTAAGAAGCACATCTCATTGATACCTACTGAGTAAGTGAATTGTAAAAAATTAGTCATGCTTGTGAGACTTTCCATAAATTGAGGGATTAAGTCGACTGGCCCTTTCCAGAAGAAACACATGTCATCTTGGTACCTATTGTACCAAGTGACATGTTGTGTGTATAAAATATTCTGAAAGAGGAATTCATTTTCCCAATGTGCTAGGACAGAGTTTGCAAAACTGCAACCACAAGGGGACCCCATTGCAATCCCAGTTTTCTGTAGGTAAAATTGTCCTTTAAAGGTGAGAAAATTATTGAACAAAATGACTTCTAGTAAGGTTTCAACAAGATTCATCTGGTCATTAGAAGCTTCTTTCCTTAACATGAAGTCCCTTGTCCACTCAATGCCTAGTTTCTGGGGTATGACTGTGTATAGATCTTTGATATCAACCACTAAAAATATACAATTTCTATCAAACGCCATTTTGTCTATCGCTTGTAAAAAGCTCCAAGAATCCCTGCAGATTTGAGGCTCTGTTTTTAATAAAGGTTTCAAAATCTCATCTACCAGTTTGGCACAAGCATATGTAATGGGCCCTCGTCCGTCCACAATTGGTCTGAAAGGAGGATTTTTTAGATCCTTGTGGATTTTTGGTGTGCCAAACAAAGTAGGAATTTTTGGCGCTGACATATTTAAATAGTGGAAAGTGTCACTGTCTATCGTACCTTCAATAAACAAATCATCCAAAATTCTTTTAATTTTATTATATGCTATATGTATTTCATTCAAACTGGACTGTATATAACTATCAGAGTCTAGATGTTCTAATAACCTATTCTCATAGAGGTATTCATCCATAAATACCAAACCCCCTCCCTTGTCTGGAGACATAACCCTAATGTTGCATTCATTAAGGAGAGACAAGAATGCTAATTCTTCTTGGGATGTATTAAATTTCCTGTTGTGAAGATTAGCTCTATTATTGACCATTGATCTTAAATCATTCTCACACACTCTCTCAAAAACATTAAGGGAATTATGTAATGGGGGATTGAAGATGCTTGAAACTCTGTGAGTATCTATAAGAGATGGTGTGTTACCTAGTCTGAATGCCAAATTTAATTTGCGCACATATAATTTCAGATCTAAAATAGTTCTAACTGCATTGCATTTCTTATCCGGCACAAAACTAAGCCCTCTCGATAAAAAATTAATGACATTCTGTTCTACAGTAAGTACTGTGTAATTGTAGATCTTAAAATCTCCTGACTGACTAGTTAGAACACTAGGGCAACTGTCATCTGTATTACTTATCTCCTCCGTTGGTTCCCCTTCCTCCTCCTCTGTGTTCTCCCTCTCTGATTGGAAGTGGAGTTGTTGTTGTTCCTGCTCGTGCCAGGGTTCATGGCATCCCCCACCATGTGAAAACCCTGGTTGTTAGCATTCAAGTTATAAGCCTGTTGACCTTGGTTATGATTGCCACCATTTATGTTAGCATTATTGACCTGATGGCTTTGATTTCTGATGCGCTCACTTCTTCTAATTTGGGGCGCTTCAGAGTTATCATTAATGTCTTGTGCTTCCACTTGGGGAGGGGAATCGATAACTTGATTATTGTTTGTATTAAACAAGTTAGTTTGATTCAAAGGGGGAGGGGGGTACGCCTTTTTGTTGCCATATTCTTTTAAATCTCGGTCAATTTTTCTTTTCTTGTTAACCACTAATTTGTTAATGGTTGCATCAATGCTAGATAAAATCCTTGCATAATCATATTTATATCTGATAAACTCAGAGTGACTCTGAAGAAACATTTCAAGTTGTGTTAAATCCACTTGTAGTCTATTGAGTTCCACATTATAAAAATTAATCAAAGAATTTAAGAACTCAATGCCCTGTTTGTCAAATAAAGCAATGAGTTCTTGATGATACACAGAATTATTAATTAATCCTGCAGGGTAACGCCACTGGCGTAACCCTTTTGGAATTATTTTTAAATTTATACATTCCTGTAAATATGAAACTTCTAATTGAAGTTTCCTACAGTGAAACAGCTTATTATCAAATAAATTGAGTTTATCAATAAACATAGATGAGCTCACCATATTGTTCACATCAGAAATAGTGGCTACATTACAATTGTTATTGTCCAATGACGAAAAAAAGTCCTTCTTGGCTAAAAAGGTGGCCATCGATGGAATAGATGTGCTATCGTTAGCCCCATGGAGTCACAAATCTGTGTTATTCCCCCTGGCATTATTCGATGTAGGAGCTGCTCCGTTTGGGTTAATTTCCGTTGAGCTCGTGGTTCCCTGCCCGCTGTTAGGCGTGCTACTACCCTGTACACGCTGAGCTGGCTGAATCAGTCCCCTTGACGAGGAACTGGATGCACCCACGCTGGCGGTCCCATCAGGTACAGCTTGTTGACTAGTACTGTTCCTAGTAATGCAAGCTTGAACTTGCTGCGATAAATTGTCTACTTTGGTTAACAACATATTAACCAACACCGTAAGGTCTATTGGCGAGTCGCTAGTGTTAGCTGCTTCTTGACTATTCTGTAAGTTAGTTCCGTTATGTTGAACACTAGGAACTAACTCTTCCTCTTGGGAAAAAAGAGGTTGTGACCCAGTCCCATGATGCACGCTACTCTGCCCCACGGAAACGTTTCCACTCGACATAACAAACTGGTAAAAAATCAAACTGAAGACCAAAATCCAAAAAATAGTAGAAACGAACCAAGCAGAGACCAAAAAGTTGCACGGACTGTTTAATGTAGTAAGCGCTTTCGGTCGAGGTAATCCCCCAACCTTCATCAGACATACACAAAATGACAACCATGATGCCTTCTTTAAATGCATGGCTTAATGAGATTACATTTTTGTTAATTGAATAATTCATTAATTATGCTTAGATGACCAAACTGTGAATATACTATATAAAATAAATACATACAAGAAGGCTGTAGTTTTTCCCAACAAAACAGAATAAATATGAACATTTTACATGTAAATGAATATTTGTATAAAATACATGTATACTATAATTTAACTGTAGAATAATAAAAAATATATAAATATATATATTGATTCACAATAAATTAACCTCACTTTAAGTTAAAAAATTAATTGGTTGAGAATGATGATTATTATTTCTCAACCCTACACCATAATATCATATTTTACTCCAATATTAAAATTAATATTTAGCAGCATTTAAACGAAATAAAACAAAACAAAACACAACACCACAAAACGACACTCGCCAATAATTATACTCGTAACAATATTATTATATGCCTTATGTTATGTTATATTTATTTAATAATAATAATTATAATTATAATTATTACTTGTACCTAGCCAGCTATACTAGCATCACCTCATTAATGCTTTTAATTTTAGTATGCTTTTTAGTGATGCATACTCATTTAGACCTGGAGAAATATAGGCTGCTGTTCTAATTTGCCATAGTAATTCTTGTTCTTCTAGCCAAAGTTGCCATGGTCCACCCCTAATACTGATATTGATTTGTTGAATGACCGAAAAAACAAAGCCATGATCAGGTTCATCATGTATGTGCCTGGCAAGAGCATTTCTTAAATCTTTTCTGGCTACGGCATAAAGATGCTCATATACTCTCTTCTTGAGTGATCTTTCCGTTTTGCCTATATAAAATGCATAACATTTTATGCACTCTGCCACATACACAACTCTGTTACTATCACAGTTATATCTCCCTTTTATGGCATAGGTTTTCCCCTAATACACACACTATTCCCTGTCTTTATGTGCTTACATTGAGGACACATGCCACATTTTGACATACCCATATTTGTCCTTGTTGGTTTGTGGCTAGACCTGTCCAACAAACTCTTCAAATTCATACCTCTCTTATAAACAAACCTGGGTTTTATGCCAATAGCTTTCACTAATTCAGTGTCTTCAATGATAAAATTCCAGTTTTTATTTATAATGTCTCTAATTTCCTGAAAGTCAACACAAAAAGTGAAAATGAAATTAATATTAAAATGTGATGTGTCTTTATTTAGTGACTCTACATTAGTTTGTATGGAACCACCTCCTATTAGGGGTCGGAAATGCCCTGCGTTTCGTTTTGAGACTACCTCGTCCTTAACTTCCCTGATTAAAGTATTTGGATACCCTCTCATGGCAAACTTATTGCTCAAATTATCACATTCAATTATGAAATCATCTTTGTCCGACACCATCCTAGCAGCCCTCACAAACTGTCCTTTCACCACACTTCTCTTCTGGTGAAAGGGATGACAGCTTGCGAAGTGAAGAAAGGAATTAGAATGTGTGGGCTTCCTAAATATCTCTGATTTATATTTATATATATATAATATGCATATGTGTATACATAGATAGAGAGGGATGTAGAAATACATAGACATATATAGTTTCACAGTGTCATAGTTTAGTACTAGGTTATCTGCAGACAGTGTACAGAATAGATTTAGAAAATTGCGCCTCTGTATAGTAGTGACACAGTGAAGACCCCCTTACATAATAGGATTAGTTTACTGTGCCTATGTCTAGTAGTGACACAGAGATGACCCCTGGTGTAAACCTATGATCTCCCATCCACTCGTCAAGAACTCACATGAAGAGAGTCAGTGAGGGTCTCTGCCTAACATGAACTGGGATCCTGTTCCACAGTATAAGCCTCTGAGTTATGGATCTGTCCCTACAGCATGTCCTATTCATATTTGTGCTGAGGTTTAAATATGTAGCTCTTGTGGTTCTGATGGATTTGGATTTTACGAGGTGGAACATGTCCATCAATTCCTGATTGGACATGGCCTTGTACATCAGGCACAGATCACCTCTAAGTAGGCGGTATGCTATGGAATAGAGCTGGAGCTTCTTTACTCTGGCAGCATATGACAATTGTTGGAGACCCTTGATCCTCCTGGTGAGGTACTTATGGGGTCCCCCTAGCTGTTGCAAGTGCCAGGTGAGGTACATACCAAATGGGGCATAGTACACAGTCATGGGCCAGATAAGGGAGGAGTATAGGGGTACAATGACCTCCTTTGATCTGGATGTGAATCCCTTCATGATAAGGTGGGCAAGGTAGGAAGTCTATCCAACCACTTTGGCAACCTGAGTGTCAAATGAGAGGTCAGTATTGATTTGTGTCCCCAGGTCTCTGATTACTTTGTCTGTACTCAGTGGGTTACTGTCTATGTGATAATATGTGGGTACCTTGTCTTCCCCAAAGGGTATGAGTATACATTATTTGGCATGCAGTTTAAGGCCATGACTCCGGCACCAGTTGTCGGTTTCAGTGAGGCCTTTCTGTAGGATGTATGTGTCAGCTGGTGTATCGACTATGGCGCCTAGTATGCAGTCATCTTTGAACATTGTCAGCCACTACCCTCCCATGTTTGCTTCCACATCTGAGAAATAAATGCCGAACATGAGGGGTCCCAGGACAGAGCCCTGTGGGACACCACTTGTGACTGGCTCTGAGTCTGACATGGCACCAGTGATTTTGACTTTAGGGTTTCTATCCGTTAGCCGGGTTGCAACCCATCTTGTGACATATGGATTTACATTTAAGCTGTTGAGCATGTCTATGATGCCAGAGTGGGGTATTGTGTTGAAAGCTTTAGCCAAGTCCAGGTAGGATGTATGGACTGCTGTGCCCTCGTCAATGGCTCTAGTGACTGTTTTGAAAAGGTCAACCAGGTTCAAAAGGCAGGATCTGCCCTCTACAAAGCCGAACTGGGTGGGATCAAGTGTCTGTAAGTCCCCAATGTCTCTGTGTATGAGTTCCATAATGATTCTTTCCATAGCGTTGCAGACCAGGCTGGTTAAGCTTATGGGGCGGCAGTTATCGGGGTTTGTAGAGGTGCCTCCTTTGTGGAGTGGGACTACTGTTGCTGTATGCCAGTGTCCAGGTACATATGCTGTAGTAAGGCTACGGTTAAATAGCATTTTATGTGCAGGTTTAGCTCCTCATGGAGTTCACGTAGCACACAATCTGCGATACCGTTGGGTCCCATTGATGCTGTGTTTATAGCTTTGCTGAGGGCGGTTCTCAGCTGGACATCTGAGATGACAGGGAGGTTACAGTCAGCTGGGATAAGGAATTCCTCATTTGGGGGTGAGGGAGGGGAGAAATCTGCACTGAACCTGTCTGCCAGAAAGTTGGCAATATCTGTGTGTTCAGTGTAGATTTTGTTTCATAGTTTCATAATATAGTACTAGGCTATCTGCCCTGGGGCATTTGTAAGCCTAGCCATAGTGATGTGGCTTTTGCCACCCCATGAAATGGTACAAAAAATGTACAGAATAAATTTAGAATACTGTGCCTCTGTCTAATAGTGACACAATGAAGGTCCCCTTATATAATAGAATTAGTTTACTGTGCCCCTGTCTAGCAGTGACACAGATGTGACCCCTGGGGTAAATTTACGATCTTCCATCCACTCATCAAGATTTCTCTTGAAGAGAGTCAGTGAGGGGCTCTGCCTAATATGAACTGGGATCTTGTTCCAAAGCATGGGAAGCCTCTGGGTTATGAATCTATCCCTCCAGCATGTCCTATTCATACTTGTGCCAAGGTTTAAGTCTTTAGCTCTCGTGGTCCTGATGGATTTGGATTTTGTGAGGTGGAGCATGTCCATCAGATCCTGATTGGACATGGCCTTGTATGTCAGGCAGAGATCACCTCTGAGCAGGCGGTATGCTACTGAATAGAGCTGAAGTTTCTTTAGTCTGGCAGAATAAGACATATGTTGGAGACCCTTGATCCTCTTGGTGAGGTACTTTTGTGGTCTCTCCAGCTGTTGCAAATGCCGGGTGAGGTACATACCAAATGGGGCATTGTACTCAATTATGGGTCTGATGAGGGAGGAGTATAGGGGTACAATGACATCCTTGGATCTGGATGTGAATCCCTTCATGATGAGGTGTGCAAGGTAGAATGTTTTTCTGACCACTTTGGCAACGTGGGTGTCAAATGAGAGGTCGCTGTCGATTTGGGTCCCTAGGTCTCTGATTACTTTTTCCGTACTCAGTGGGTTGCTGTCTATGTGATAATTTGTGAGTACTTTGTTTTTTCCAAAGGGGATGACTATACATTTTTTGGCATTTAGTTTAAGGCCGTGACTCCGGCACCAGTTGTCTGTTTCTGTGAAGCCTTTTTGTAGGATGTATGTGTCCGCTGGTGTATCGACTATGGCGCCTAGTTTGCAGTCATCTGCGAACTTTGTCAGCCACAGCCCTCCCATGTTTGCTTTAACATCTGAGAAATAAATGCCGAACAAGAGGGGTCCCAGGACAGATCCCTGTGGGACACCACTTGTGACTGGCTTTGAGTCTGACATTGCTCCAGCGATTTTAACTTTATGGGTTCTGCCCTTTAGCCAGTTTGCAACCCATCTAGTGACATAAGGGTTTACATTTAAGCTGTTGAGCTTATCTATGATGCCTGAGTGGGGTATTGTGTCAAAGGCCTTAGCCAAGTCCAGGTAGGCTGTATGGACTGCTTTGCCCTCATCAATGGCTCTAGTGACTGTTTCGAAAAAGTCAACCAGGTTCAAAAGGCAGCATCTGCCCATTACAAAGCCGAACTGGGTGGGGTCAAGTGTCTGTAGGTCCCCTATGTCTCTGTTTATGAGTTCCATAATGATTCTTTCCATAGCTTTGCAGACCAGGCTGGTTAAGCTTATGGGGCAGTAGTTTCCAGGGTCTGTAGAGGCACCCCCTTTCTGGAGTGGGACCACTGTTGCTGTACGCCAGTGTTCAGGTACATATCCCGAAGTAAGGCTAAGGTTAAATAGCATTTTTATGTGTGGGTTTAGCTCCTCTTGGAGTTCACGTAACACGCAAACCCGGGATACCGTCAGGTCCCATTGATGCTATGTTTTTAGCTTTGTTTAGGGCAGTTCTCACTTGGACATCTGAGATGACAGGGAGATTACATTCAGCTGAGATAAGTATTTCTTCTTTTGGCGGTGAGGGAGGGGAGAAATTTGCACTGAACCTGTCAGCCAGAATGTTGGCAATATCTGTGGGTTCAGTGTATTTTTTTGTTGTTGTCAACCAACTCTGAGCATATCTGAGGGTTTCTGCCCAGGTTTCTAACATAGCTGAAGAAGGCTTTGTGGTTATCTTTAGTGTCCTTAGCGATTTTTCTCTCAAAGTTGGCCTTGGATGTTTTTATGAGAGAACGTAGTTTTCTGCTAATGTTGATCAGAGATGTCTTCCCTTCATGGGATTTTGCTCTGACGTGCAGTAGCTTCCTTCTTTTGTTATACAATTTGTTAATGGCTGAGGTCCACCAGACAGGACGCTTGCCTTTGGTGGAGAGGGACTGGATTTATTTGGGATTGCATGATCCATGCATTCTTGGAGATGTCCATAGAAAGCATTTGTGAAGGATTCAGCATTGTGGGATGTGGTATCCACTGGCACAGTGGGCTTAAAGGATACCATCTCAGTCTTAAGAAGAGTGAAGTCTGCTTTTGAGAAGCTTTTCACTGTGGACTTTTGTGCTGGGGGTGGAGGTGGGATATGTATATCCAGGGGGATTAGTTTGTGGTCAGATCTCACTAGTGAGGGGTATACTTCCGGTGTGGAGCATTTTGTCCCCATGTTTGTGATGATCAGGTCTAGTATATTATCTCCCCTAGTGGGAGAGGTGACTAGTTGTTCCAGTGCATTTGAATTTATGAATTCCAGGAACCTTTGGGCTAGGGTATTAGGGCTAGAATAATGTACCCAATCTATGTTTGGGTAGTTGAAGTCTCCCAAATGTCACTGTGAACTAACTCTGAACATATCTGAGGGTTTCCACCCAGGTGTCTAACATAGCAGAAGAAGGCCTTGTGGTTATCTGTAGTGTCCATAGCAATTTTCTTCTCAATGTTGGCCTTACATGTTTGTATGAGAGAATGTAGCTTTCTAGTGCTGATCGGAGATGCCTTATCTTTATGGAATTCTGCTCTGTCGTGCAGTAGCTACCTTCTTTTGTTATACAATTTGTTCATGGCTGGGGTCCACCAGAGAGGACGCCTGCCCTTGGTGGAGAGGGTCTTGGTTTTATTTGGGATTGCATGATCCATGCATTCTTGGAGATGTCCGTATAAAGCATTTGTGAAGGAGTCTGCATTGTGGGATGTGGTTTCCACTGGCCCAGTGGGCTTAAAGGATACCAACTCAGTTTTAAGAAGTGTAAAGTCAGCATTTGAGAGGTTTCTCACTGTAGTCTTTTGTGTTGTGGGAGAGGTGGGATATGTATATCCAGGGTGATTAGTTTGTGGTCAGATGTGACTAGTGAGGGGTATACTTCCAGTGTGTAGCACATTGTCCCCATGTTTGTGATGATCAGGTCTAGTATATTATCTCCCCTTGTTGGAGAGGTGACTAGCTGTTCCATTGCATTTGACTTCGTGAATTCCGGGAACCTTTGGGCTAGGGTGTTTGGGCTAGAATAATGCACCCAGTGTATGTTAGGGTAGTTGAAGTCTCCCAATATGATGGTGTGTGGTGGGACATTCATATCCTCCAATGTCTTCAGGAAGGCTGACTGTGGTTCCTGAGATTGGGAGGGTGGTCTGTAACATGCTACCAGTTGTATAGCAGGTTTGCCTATGGTTATTTGCACCTGGATGGTCTCTGATGCTTAATGTGTTGCCACTAACCTGGAGGTGTGGGTGTCCTTCATGAATATGGACACTCCCTCCTTTTGTTTTGGCCCGAGTTTTGGGGCCAAAAAGCATGATATGAGGTATAGCCTGGTACCGCTGGTGTGCTCTCAGGAGCCTTGAACCAGGTTTCACTTACTGCACAGACATCGAGATTGATAGAATACGTACGTACAGATATATGTAATACACACATACATATATAGATATATGTAGATACATATACATATACAGACAGATCTGACTGACAACAGATATGTCTGTATATGACTATCTCTCTCTCTCTGTCCCACCCCCTGTCACTCTCACTCTCTCTCTCTCTCTCTCTCCCTCTCTCCCCACATCTATATGTATATATCTATATCTATATATACATATTAGATATATATATATACAAACATATATATATATATATATATATATATATATACATATATATATATATATATATATATATATATATATATATATATATAAATATATATATATATATATATATATATATATATACTGAGTGAGGCACATGTGTGCAGATGTATTGCAACAGGTGCCTGGTGACAAAGGCATGGAGTGAACACCAGTGTGGATACAGGAGTACCATACCCCATTCCAAAACAATGACACCAGTAACCACCACATATGTGCATGCCTGCCCACCACTGCATGTGTCAGGGGGGAACAGGGGCAACAAGTGTACAATAGGCTCCCCATTGATATACACAGTGGTACACTAGTCCTGTAATACCTGTACATGGAATGTGTCAGCGGACATGGTGTGTCAGCTATGGACATGTAGGTCACTGTACCCCTCTACACCCCACAATGTCCTACACGGTATGTACCTCCCATGACAGCTACAGATATGGAGAAGGACACAGACATACGCAAGTAACTGTGTCAATGCACTCAAACACATTACCTATGCAGAGTGACTGACAAGACCACAGAGCACACACAGACTACCTATATAGAGGTTACCACTGCTGGATATACATAGTTCGGTCACACCCATTACAGTTGTCCAACAACCATGGTAACACCTCCAACATCCACAACACAAACTACCTATGTCTGTCATCCTTGTCACTGCAGTATAGAGCACATGGTGGAGGTACAGGTCCCTACCCACAGTTACGACATACCCTGGAGTAAACTACACAAAATTAAGAAGCAAGGCTCCCCATGAGTAGATGCAGACATACCCCTGCTGAATGTTATGCAGATAGGTAATATGTCATATGAGTCACCCTGTGTAACTGTTTGTAAGGAGCAGGTATGATCATAACACATGTGTCACAAGGGGCAGGGTAGCATAACAGTATGCTGCTGTAGGCCCAGGGCCAAAAGCATACTACCTACCTAAGACACAATGCACACTCATGAACACATTGCAAACCAAATATGTGAGGTGGAATGAGTGTGCCAGTGACTGGGTGCATGTTATGTACTGGTGTGATTGCTCAACATGACTGTCTGTCTGTCATGGTAGTGTGTGTCCTTGGTGTGAGGCCAGAGGCAGATGTGTGAGGTATTGCGATCAACACATAGTACATTGCCATATGTTGTGCTGTGTTACCCTGTATGTCACTGTGGTGCAGGTAGGGTTATGGCAAGTAAGAGTAGTGTGCATTACCAGTGAAATATGTAACGTACATTGCATGCAGTGCATGGGTTGATAATGTTCCCCCATACAGTACCTTGATACAAACCCCCAGTGTGAGGTTGTGCATTGGACCTGAACCAGTGTGCTGACTGCTGCAGTATACTAGTCTGTTGTATGGAGTGTGCCAGGTACTGTTGCACAGTTGTCGGATGAGCACTGATATCTGGTCATTTACATGTGTATACCCCAATAGACAGACAGATGCTATATATGGTGGTTAAGTTATATCACTACAGTCGAGTATTATGTGTATTATGTGTGCCACAGTTTGCTGACAGATATTGCTGACATATTTTCCTTCTCCTTTTCAGGGCTATGGTTCACCAGCGAATCCCTGTGTACTCCGCTATGGAGGAGGAAGAGATACACCAGAGCCTGGTGCGGGATTTCGCAATACTCTTTTCCCGCACCAGCCAGAACCAGCAGGAGAGGCCTGCACTGTGGCAAGACCTGGTCCATTGGGTAAATGACATAGGCACACATAACCGGACATATGAGCAGGTACGCCATCACTGCAGTGATTTAATTAGAAATGTCCGTCAGCGTGCATCGGATATCCACAGGCAGCAGCTTGCCACAGGTGGTGGGGTGGCTAGACATCCCTCCCTCACCAGACTGGAGGGACTACTCCTAAGTGTTGTGTTTCCAGCCCAACAGCAACAGCAGCAGCATACATGTGTAATGATGGAGGCTGGAGCCACCCAGAAGCAGGACACGGAGTGTGCAGGTAACATGCCATGTGTATAGTTGACCGTTCTGAACACTGTTAAGTTATGCATGTGTGAGGTGTGTCCTCGGTTTGTAGCTGTAATCTTGCTAATTATTGTGCAAGAGTGATATTCTCAATATCAGCAATAGACCTGTGGAAGGTAACTGTTGCACTACTGAACTGTGTCATACTCATAGTATCAATGGCACAGTTGTGCCCACTGACAATAAATGTTTCATTTCTGCAGGTCCCTCTGGTGTAACAGCAAGGCAGCCTATCCATGCTGGTGAGTGTATAATAACATTACCTTCAATACTGTTGATACTAATAGTAATAATAGGCTGAAGCAGTAGTGCTATGTGTTTGATTGCAGGTGTGTTTGTGTCTGTGTGCTGATATCTCATATACTGAGGAGTGTGCATGTGTGCATGTGTGCATGTGCCCATGTGTGCATGTGTGCATGTGTGCATGTGCCCATGTGTGCATGTGTGCATGTGCCTATGTGTGCATGTGTGCATGTGTGCATGTGTACATGTGCCCATGTGTGCATGCGTGCATGTGCCCATGTGTGCATGTGTGCATGTGTGCATGTGCCCATGTGTGCATGTGTGCATGTGCCCATGTGTGCATGTGTGCATGTGTGTATCAGTGGTGACATTGTGTACACATTGTAAACTGTGTTTCCTGTCTTACTCCCACAGGTTCTGGTGCTGCTCTGGTGTTCTGCAGCAGGGAACCTGAATCAGCTGCTGTGGATAGTGATAATGATGATACCTGTGTAATGGCATAGAGAGGTGTGCCAGGGTCTGTTATTGGTTAGCCAATTGACAGTACACAGCTGTCGACCCCATCAATGTGCACAGTCATCCTGCCAATACATCCTTTGTCACCAATGTCCCTAGGTGATGGACAGGATACAGTGGGCATTGACCAGGGTAATGTGGTATCGGTGGCACATGCATCCCCACACAGCAGCCATGGCCAGGGTCCTGACATGGTACCACACAGGCAGACATCCAGGGGTTCTCGTGGGAGCATCCATGGGCGTACCTCCCCTGTCAGACGTGCCCACAGAGGTCTTTCAACCTCAGCTATGTTTCGGGCTGTAATGCAGGCACAGTTACGTATGGAATGGTACACCAGACAGGGTCTGAGGGAGCTGAGAGTATGTCGCACAGCTATGAGTGACAGTATGCATGATGTTGCAGCTGCCATCCGTAACTTCACCGAGGTCATTGACAGATGTCGGGGGGACACATTAGATCTGTTCCACAACTACATGTCCATGAGCCAGGGCAATGGTGGACGGTTGAGGCATCAACGTGGCCATATGCCAGCAACAGCAGCAGCTGGCAGCCGTCGCGGATGACAACAGGCCCATGGCCGCTCACATAGTGACAGCAGCAGCCCCAGCAATGCTGGGTCTATGCTGTCATCAGACCGCCCCAGGAAACCACGTGCACGTGGCTCTGGACAGTCCCAACAGGGACCTGTCTCCAGTCACCAACAACCTGCTTCTGATGACAATACCCAGTCTGGCTTAGTACCTGATATGGTCCGTAGCACCCCTGCCAGGCACAGGTACCGTTTCCATGGCCACAGACAGTGATCTGTATGACCAGGCAGGTACAGTCTGTGGCTGTCCACAAACACCTGTATATGGCAGCCATGAGCTGGGACTTTGTGCATGCATACAGACATGCAAATTGATAGCACCTAGGGCTACCACATACATGCACACACTGCATCAACATTGCCCCATCTTGTACTGCTGTCCCTCACCAACACACACACACACACACACACAGACATGTCAATTGGATGTATCAGTGGCAGACTCAGGCATACCAAGTACACACCCTGTGCATATGATGAAACTGTGCCAGCTCCTGCAATCTGTAACATCGGTGCAGGAACAGGTTAACATGGTGCTGATGCACAGGGTGACTACATAGAAGTGTTGTAATAGTATAATGTTGACAACAGTACAGTGTAATGATATCATTGTGGGTATATCCCAGCATGCCTGATGCAGTTACAGTATGAATGTCATTGTATTGTTTTGTACACCCATAGTGATTACCATAGTGTACTGTCTGCACGTCTTTGCATACTGGTGGTGAGGCTGTCAAGAGATAGCCACCTACATAGGTAGCACAGGGGATACGAAAATCTACATATTGATACTCAATGATGGTCATGTCAACTGCGAGTTGCATGCTGTCCACACTCGACTCAGCAATGAGGATGTTTGAGGATGTTGATATCTGTGCAGTAATACACAACAGGTTCAAGGCTCACAAGAGCACACTAGCACTACAAGTTCACACCTCATACCATGCATGACAGCACCAAAACACAGAACTAACTATGACAGGAGGGAGAGTTTCCATACATGTCCAGGATACTGTGGTGCCAGGACAGGTAGCATACATCATACTAAGTCTGGAACTGCTGAGTGAGGGCTCAGTGTCTGTCATTTGAAATGTGTATTATTACAGGTATGAGCACTTGGGTATCAGGCCAGTTATTCAACATTACAAAGGTACATTTGTGGGGGGTGGGGCTGGACCCAGCCCGTCTGACCTGTGAATGTCTGGGTACAGGCTTATAGTGCCTGCATATATGCACTGTTACCTACTGGAAGTCGTACACCTTGTTTGTTGTAGCATAGTCTACATACAGGCCTGCTGACTGTAGCTTTGTTTGTATGCATGTTTGCTTGTTATGTTCCTGAAACACTGATTCCACCTGCAGTGCAGATTTACAGTGCCTCTGTGGATCCATAGTGACATCTGTATTGCTTACTGTACTGATGTCCATGTCTCACTTGACAGAATGTCACTGTTTTTCCTGTTTGCATGTAGGTTGCCTGTAACACATTGCATATGACTTACCTCGCATTTGCTCAAGACAGCATTCATATATGCCAGCACTAACAAATCAGGAGCACTACACCCTCACATACTCACCTTGATTACCTTGTTCCCCATTGGCCCTATGTGTCGTTACTTAGTATGGGATTCACAATGCTATGGTAGCATGTGCAAAGGTCACCTGTCAATCTACTCTCTGGTCCAGTTGGTGAATCTGTGAGTCATGTGGCAATGTTACAGCTGCCTCATGTACACAGACAACCCTCTCCCCTTCCCATACACTTACAACACATGGGAGAGATGCAACCACATAGCCAAACTGGGGTCTAAGCTCTCTTAACTCAGTACTGGCATACCCTGTCAGGTGGAGTGGGCTACTACAGAGAATACAGTACCAGTCTCACATAGACCTGCCATGACCGCAATCCAAACACAGAAACACACAGGTACATTCTTGGACTCTCAGAATAGCATCCTGCCTGAGCAGCTGACACCTGCAAAGCAGACACACAAGCAAACGTTAAGCCAGAGCAGAGGACGTGCAATACATAGCTCACAAAGCCTGTGTGACAAACAGTCAAGGGCCATACGGCTTGACAACACATCTGCTACAGTTGTAAGAGGTACCTCTATCGTCAGGTACACCGAGGTCCTGCTCACCAGGCTGAACAAGGTGAAGGTCATGCTGAGATGCCCGTCGGGCACTATGATCCACCACATAACACAAACATACAGGTCACTCCAAGGCATGTAGAAATATGACTCAGTCATTGTCTGTGCCAGTGTGTATGACCTGTGATGCACCTCCCTGGACTACATGTTAGGGGACATAGAGGGGCTCTCTGAGCTTGTGGCACAGGCTGGTATGACCCTGACCTTGAGTAGCATCTTACCCTCACCAAGAATGCTGCCACAATATGTAGACAGGATGATCAGTTTCTACAATTACCGTATGTTTCGGTGACATTCAAAGGGGATCCAATGCCTGTCAGTGTGGGATTACATGCTGGACAAGCCACATTGCTTTGCTAGGGACAGCTTGCACCTGTCACCCATGGGCCATTGTATATTGGCAGAGGCTGTTGCTACACACATAGTGCCTTTGTATGCAAGGCTGACATTACATAGCCACCTACACAGGTATCACACAGGATAGGACACTAATAGTAATGCTACTCAACAGCAGCAGTGTAAACCTCAAGATGCATGCAGTGAAAACTGTCCTTAGTATGGGGTACAGCAATATCCATGCAGTAACAGACTCCTGGTACAAGGCTCCCAGGTGCACACCATCACTGCCAGGTCATACCTCATACCATGCTTGTCGTCCCCTACACATGCACCAAACCAGAACAGGGGGGATGTATCCAAAGGCACCTCAGATACACACACCCCCAGGTTGGTGGCACAGCACAAAGCATCAGAGCCTATCTGTGTGCAACTAACAGTGGGTTAGACTGCCTTCCAGTTCATAGCCTGGCACACACCACCCTCCCATACCCAGGAAACCCACTTGGCCTTCCTGACAACACAGGGAATATGACGGTCTCTACAAACACCATTATATGGGTGGACTGCAACTACCCAAACATAGAGTGTGAGCATTACTCTAGCTCCAAGACCCTATCTGAAGGGTTCTTAGCATTCATTCCCTGCATTACTATGGAACAACTTGTTACCACTCCCACAAGAGGTGACAACATGCTGCACCTGTTCATCACCGACATGTGGACTATATGCTCCAGACCAGTCGTGTATCCCTCACTGGTGGGATGACACCAGCTACAACTCACACTGTATATTCACATACCACATGCAGCCCCTGCACAGAACACCACAGTCATACAGTTGTCTAATGCATATTCCATTTATTCACATGAGGCAGGCTTTGGACATGGGAACTATTGAAGTTCACAGGTACATATGTGTAGGTGGCACATACATACATCATGTGTGCATTGACATTACTGATATAATGTATGTTGTGCAATATTGGGAACAACACCCCACACACATGGACAAAGTGTCTGACAAAAACACATATGGCATTTGTAGGATACAAACCCCTACCTAACTATGTTATGTCACTTGTGAGAGACGCAGTAGCAGAGTGTGCTATTTGCATTACTGGAAGGCTTGTTTCCTCCTGCTGTACTTATAGGGTGCTAACATTATCAGTGTTTAGACAGTGGAATATGCAGCATGTGTTTTGTTGCACTAGTTGTGAAAAGGAACATTTCTCTTACATGTGGAATTGCACACACACTACTCCCCCACACACATTCACACACTGAGCACTTGCAGGATTCAAAACCCTACCTAACTATGTTAGGACACTTGTGAGAGACGCAGTAGCACAGCACACTATTTGCATTACTGGGAGGCTTGCTTTCTCCTGCTGTACTTATAGGGTGCTGACATCATCAGTGTTTAGACAGGGGAATATGCAGCATGTGTTGTGTTGTACTAGTTGCCAAAAGGCACATTTCTCTTACACGTGGAATTGCACACACACTACTCCCCCACACACATTCACACACACACTGAGCACTTGCAGGATTCAAACCCCTACCTAACTATGTTATGACACTTGTGACAGATGCAGTAGCAGAGCACGCTATTTGCATTACTGGGAGGCTTACTTTCTCCTGCTGTACTTATAGGGTGCTGACATCATCAGTGTTTAGACAGTGGAATATGCAGCATGTGTTGTGTTGTACTAGTTGCCAAAAGGGACATTTCTCTCACACGTGGAATTGCACACACACTACTCCCCCACACACATTCACACACACACTGAGCACTTGCAGGATTCAAACCCCTACCTAACTATGTTATAACACTTGTGAGAGACGCAGTAGCGGAGCACGCTATTCAAATTACTGGGGACCATTTGTGCTCCTGACATATGTATAGTGTGCTGACATCATTATGTATGAAGAGGTATGTACATCTGTTACTATCCGTCAGTACAGTGGAGAGCATATCTATGCATTAACTTTGCACAGGCACAGTGGCCTACTGTACTGCGGAGGCAGATGCCAAATACACTGTGGATAGCCTTCTGTATTCCCTAGGGACAACAGCCTAGTATGGCACTCTACGGCCATATGTTTACCTGTCAGATGCAAGTATCTGTTGCTCATATACTGTTTGTGGGTCTTTATTGCCATAGCTTTCCCTATCTCTATGAACAAATTGTGTACTGTGGAAGATGTTTGCATATGAGTGGGATCCAGTACTTTACTTATGTCTCTGTTGTAATTTCACTGTGTGCACTGGGCAGATTTCTGTATTGTGGGAGGTTCCTGTGTTAACACATACAAATGCCAGATATGTGTGTGCAACTGCTGAACTGTGACATGGCCTAAGTGTGTGAGCATGCCCAGTTCACAGTTTCTATGGCTTCTTGACTGACACGTCTCATTTATCTAAGTGTGCGAGCATGCCCAGTGTGAACTTTTCTTATCTTGGGATCTGTGGTCCACCACATTTGTGTTTGTGTGTGGACATCATCTATATTTCACATGTACAGTTGAGTGTTGGACATCAGGTTGTGTTCTTACTGCCCAACTGTTTTGTGTCTGAACCTAACAGGCATTATGCTGTGCCTGCAGGGTCGCCATGGGATAGTTAGCATACAGTTGTCAACATCCTTTCCTACTGACCAAACAGTGTATTGTTGTATAGTGTACTGGTGCAGTACTTTCACTGTGGTGGACAGTATCATCAGTTTCAGTCCTATCACTGCTTGTAATATTTATAGTGAGCACACCAGACTGGTTGAGGGCCAGTTGTGCAGATATGACCATGTTGCATTTTGTTCAGATATGGACAGCATAGTACATGATTGTCCGACATGGTTAATGTATTCCACAACTTGTGTGGACAGTGACAAACAATGGCAATGTGCCCTAGTCCATTTGTAATGCTAGTCAGATAGTGTTTGTCCTTCAACACACATTTACTGGTGTTTGCCATGACATATGTCAAGGTTAGTGTGCTGTGCCTCTGTCTACCCGTGACATACAGGTGATATCCAGGGTACATCTACCATCTCCCATCCAGTCATCATGATTCCTCTGGATGACAGTCAATGAGGGAATCCCTGGAAAACCTGTACTGGGAGTTTAGTCGTGAGTGGAGTGAGCTTCTGGGTTATGGACCAATCGGTACAGCATGTCCTGTTTATGTCTGTGCTGGGGTTCAGGCCTGTCAGCTGCATAGGTCACCAGCATTCAGATTTTACATGGTGCCAAATGTCCATTGATACCAGCTTGGTCATGGCTTTATACATCAGGCACAGTTCACATCCAGCCAGGTGGTATGGCACTGTGTGGAGCTGCAGTTTGTTTAATCAGGTGACACATGGCATCTGTTACAGCTCTGCGATCCTCCTGGTGGGGTGTTTGTGGGGTCTTTCCAGTCAATGCAGGTGTCTGCTAAGGTACATCCCTGAAGGGCCATTGTACACAATTGTGAGGCTGCTGATGGATGACTGGAGAGGCACATTGACCTACCCTGACCTAGCTGTGCTTACCTTCATGATTAGGTGGGTATATGGTATATTTCTGTAACCACTACAGACACATGGTTGTCATATGCAGGATATCTATCACCTTGTGTCCCCAGGTCTCTTATTGCTCCTGATGTACTTATTGGGTTAACACCTATGTGGTAATTTCTGGCCATGTACTGTGTTTCCACAGGGGATGACTATACACTATTCTGCATTTAGCTTGTTGACATGGCTGTGGCACCACTTGTCTGTTTCTATGTGTGCCTTTTGTAGGTTGCTTGTGTCAGCAGGAGGGTCCAATATGGTGGGCAGTTTGTAGTACTCTGTGAACCTGTTCAGACAGAGTCCTTCCATTTTGGCCTGTACCTATGTGACATATATAGCATACAAGAGAGGTCCCAGGACCATGCCTTGTGGGATGCCAGTTGTACCTGGTTTGCAGTCTGACATAGCTGCAGCATGTCTGACCAGGTCAGTTCTGTCCTTGAGCTGGTTTGCAACCCATCTACTTGGATAGGGGTTTATAGTTAGGCTGGTGAGCTTATCTGTACTGACCAACTAGGGTATTGTATGGAAGGGTTTAGCAAGGTCCAGATAGGCTGTGTGATCCACATTCCCCACATCAATGGCCTTGGTGAGCGTTTCACATGAGTCAGACATGTGTAAGCGGCAGGATCTGCCCTATGACAGCCACACTGGGTAGGGTCCAATGTCTGTAGGTACCCAATCTCGTTATTTCTGGGATCCATGATCATCCTCTCCATTACTTTGCAAACCTAGATAGTCAGGGTTGAAGGGTGATAGTTTGCAGTATCCATTCAGGCACCACCTTTGTGGTGAGGGACCACTGTTGCTGTACACTGCTCTTTGGGTACATATCCTGTGGTAAGACTGATAGTGCGCAGTAGTGCTATTTGGTGTTCCATTCTTCTTACAGTACTTGTTGGACACAACCCAGTACACCATCTGGTACCATTGCTGCTGTGTGGTGTGCTTTGTAGATGCTGGCTGTTACCTCAGCATCTGCAATGTCAGGGGTCCAGCACTCTGCTGGGATAGATATTTGGCAGTTAGGTGCTGGTGGGGAGTTTGCAAAGAATCTGTTAGGTAGGATGTTGGCAATGGGTGTGGGTTTGGTGTATTGTTTGTGATATTAGAGTACTGCAGAGCATATCTGTGGATTATCACCATGGTTCCTACCATCAGGTAGGACAGCTGTGTGATAATCCTTTGTGTCCTGCACAATTTTTATCATCATAGGTTCATAGGTTCATACTAGGCTATCTGCCCTGGCCTTGTTTGAGCATGGACAGACTGTGTGTGAGTTTCGACACCCCTTGCAATGTGCATATTATGCCCATGTAGGGTTTACTTTACTAGATGTGACACAGGGATGCCCCCAATGTACACCTACTATCTCTCATGCACTTAACCAGATTTCTCTTGTTGAGTATGAGTGTGGAGCTCAGCCTATCATGGACTGGGATTCTGTTCCAGAGTGTAAGTAGCCTCTGGGTTATGGATCTGTCCCTCCAGCACATCCTATTTATCTATGTGTGGAGGTTCAGATATCTCACTGTGGTGTCTCTGCTGGATTTGGGGTTTCTGCAGTGGAGCATGTCCATTCATTCTGGATTGGACATGGCCTTGTACATCAGGCATACATCGCCTCTGACTGGGCAGTATGCTTGTGAATTGGGCTGTGGTTTCTTCAGCCAGGCTGCAGATGTCAAATGTTTGGACCCTTTATCCTGTTGGTGAGGTACATTTGGGGTCTTTCTAACCACTGCAGGTGTAAGGTAAGGTACATCCGAACTGGGGCATTGTTGTCACGTATGGGCCTGATAAGGGAAGAGTATGGGGGCACAGTGACCTCTCTTGATCTACATGTGCATCTTTTCATATTAAGGTGGGCAATATAGCAGGTCTTCCCGGCCACCTTGGCAATGTGTGTCACATGATGGGTTACCGTCCACTTGTGTCCCTAGGTCCCTTATTACTTCTTCCATGCGTAATGTATTGCCACCTATGTCATACTTTGTGTGTGCCTTGTTTGGTATTTGTTGAGACATTCATAATCTGCAGTGTCTTCAGGAAGGCTGGCTGGGGTTCCTGGTTTTGTGAGTGTGGTCTGTTTTAGGCTGCAAACAGGGACGCAGTTTGAGCCACTGTTACTTGTCCATGGATAGTCCATGCTGCTTCTTGCTGTGGTACCAACCTGGGGGTGTGGTCATCCTTGACAATTACTGATAGCCACACTCCTATTGTAGTGTGTTCCATGTTTTGGAGCTGTAGAGCATGGTATGAGGCATAACCTGGTAGTATTAGGGTGCTGTTCTGGGCCTTGACCCAGGTTTCTGTTACAGAACAGATATTACCATTCTCCATGCTGTGGTGGGTTTGGTCTGCATGCACCTTGCAGGTTAGACTTCTGGCATTGGGTAGCATTACGTCCAGGTTGTTATCCCTTGTGCTACCTATGGTGGTGGGTTTGTGTTTCCAGCCTTACCTATTCAAGGCACAGTGGGGGTGATAACAGCCTTTGCCAGTATCCACACAGCCAGGTGTGCTGGGTGCGTGCCATCCCTAGCAGGTGGGGCATCATGTCTTGCTCAGCATGTCATCCCAGGCTGTCAGCCATTTGTTCCCCCTTGCTAACAGCAAGACTTCAGCCAATTATTGTACTTGATCATCTTGTCTTCATAGTATGGCATCATGCTTGGTGAGGGTCAGATGTTAGGCAGGGTCTTCATGTTTGCATATAATAGATGGTGTTACATTGCTTAACACATGGCAATCATGCCTCAGGTGGTGCTGCAGGGCTGCCTCTGTCGGATGCACATACTACACTCCCTGTACATGTTTGAAAGCAGGTTGTGTCAACTTAGGCATCCCTTTTACTATATGTGTGAGTCAGAGAGAGGTATCATTTCCAGGGTTCCTACTGAGCCAGTGTATGTGCTATGCGTTGCCACTTTGCCAAGGCCAAGGCATACTGGGTACGCCTCCTTCTGCCTACTGGGGCAGGCTCAGGTTGTTCCTCCACTGAGTCACGTTCTGCCTGTGATGACCTTGGCAATGGTAGGGGGCTGTTTGTCCCGGCCCTATGCTGGCCCTGCTGCAGCTGTTTTCGCAGAATCATATTATGTAGCATAGCACATACCATGACAATTTGGGTACATGTAGTTGGTGAGTACTGCAAGGCTCCACCAGATGTGTCCAGGCACCGGAACCGTGACTTGAGCAGCCCAAACACATGCTCTATTACATTACGTGTTTGTGCGTGTCCCTCATTATGGCGTTCTTGTTCTGGTGTGTGTGTGTGCGTTTCTGATGGGTGTCATCAGCCACGGCTCCAGCGCATATCCAGCATCCCCCACTAGGTGACCATGTGGAATGTCCCCATTGGCAAATGTCTGGTACAGCTGCATCAAATGCCAGATATGGCAATCATGGTAGCTCCCAGGGCAGCCAGCACACACATTCATTATTATGCCCTGGGCATCACACATGACCTGGCAGTTGATGGAGGGGAAGCCCTTGCGGTTAATGTAGGCCCTACCCCGCTCACCCACTGGTGCTTTGATGCATATGTGTGTGCAGTCTATTGCACCCACTACCTCAGGGTATTCCGCTATTTGATGGAAGAGACGCATATTGCTGGCCAATACCTCACGGGAATTGGGGAAATATACATGCTCACCGACATGTGCTGACATGGCATCCAGGAACTGGTGCAGTACCCTGGAGGCTGATGCCTGTGATATCCCCATCATATCACCAGTTGGTCTCTGGAAGGTACCTGTTGCTAGTATTCTTAGGCCAACACATACCTTGGTTTCCACTGGGATGGGTTCCCCTCTGTTGGTTCTATATGTGAGGTGTGGCCTGCACAGCTCAACAATTTGCTGCAGGAGGTCTCTGTCCACTCTATAGCGCTCCACTATCTCCAGCTCATGTAACCCCTGGTAGGTGACCCTGGGCCTGTACATTCTTCTCTGTCTCCTCACTGTGGGTTGTCTGGCAGCATTTGCATTGTCACCACCCTCAGCAAGTCTCCTATGTCTCCTTATAACAGCTATGGCAGACCCTAGCATGTTTGGTCTGAGTGTAGCTTTTTCAATTTTCACTTCTAATAGCTTACTCCTGTCTTGCAGTGTCTCTTGAGAGAAACATACTGCAATGCTGTTTGCAGTGTTTTAAGTGCTGGGCTGGGCTAGTATTCTGCCTGTGTAATTGCCTGCTTTTAATTGTTTTCACCTGCTAGCTCTATCAGTATTCCCTGCTCGCTTCCTACTATTTCTTCTGCTTCCTTTTTCCTCTCTGTTTCCTCAGGGGGGAGCAGCGCGCATACCAGCGAAAACATGCTCACAGTGGCTACCACGCACGCACACATGCTTACACAGGCTAGAATCTGCTTATTCGGGTTAAAACGCGCACATGCCAGCACAAACAGGTTTATAGATCTTTACACAGTCTCCTACATGCTTACTCTGCCTTACATGCGCACACTCTGTCTTACTTGCGCCTCCCAGCGTGCACACGTGCACATGCACGCACAGCAAGAAACTTTGGTGTTGGCCACAGTGTACACCTTCCATTTCTTGACTTTCCCATGCTTATCTGTTGACACTCCTCTTTTTATGCTGTGTGATTGACATCTTTCACATACCACTTTGCTCCAATGAGCATGATTTCTTCCTGACATTCCCCCTGAGATGTCACCTATCTCCTACTCTGTTACTCCCCCTTATCTAACTCTTACACTACACGGACTGTGCTCATTTGCTATGTGACAGTATGATTCACTATCCTACCACTCATTTACATAGGATTGCCTACTAATGCTTAGTTACATGTCTTACACTCAGCTTCCCCCCTTAGCAACCACTAGACGGTGGCCATGTTGTTTTCGGTCTGCTAGTCCCTGCATTGCAAATCCATGCATTACATAAAACCCACATTTGTGGGTTTCAAACCTTTATTTTTATGTCTTATTTAGCGCAGCCCGTTTGCGCGGGGCTGCGCTGCATTTAAACATCGCCGATCGCCGAAAAAAAAAATTATTTTATTTCATGTTTGCATTGGGTTACCGTGCCAATGGCCACATATTTGGCCATTGGCATGCTGCCTGCTACATATGCACACTTTATTTGGAGCTGTCATGGCTCCATTGTGTTATTTGCAGCAACGTACTCAGTTGTCAACTGAGTACATTTCTGCACCTAACACGACTCTTACACGGGCTGGTTTCAGCTTTGTGAATCGCTAATCTACCTCATTTGCATGCCTTTCAGCTGCAAGTGAGGTAATTAGCATATCCACGCCCTGCCCATGTAAGAGATGTTTTAGCTGGTCTCTTACATGGGATTTCGGACTGTTCTTGGATCGTGATGGCTGCATGGAGTCTTACACGACTCTTAGACTCCGTGCAAGCCATCGTGAATCCTGCCCAGAGTGTTTTCCAAAGCAAGCCTCAGAAATGTAAGCAATGACATAATATGCAGGTAGTATCTTCCATGGAAGTCTTCATCTTCAACAAATACATGGCAGAAACATTATCATGTACGTATTGAACACAGACGTAAAAAGTGATATAACACAAATGACATGATATGAACTAAATGGACATAACTTGGTACCAGGAACTTATATTATTTCTCAGTATATGTTAGCATTCAGAGTCAGATCATAAGCAGTAGCCCAGGTCATGAGAATGGCCTCTCTGGTGACGGGGGGGGGGGGAACTAGCTAACTCAGAAATTCTCATTTATCTTTTGTGGAGGGTTAAGCCTAAAAGAGGATGAAGACCACCTTGGGGCGGTAGTATGGTGGAGGTCTTGTGAACAAAGTTCCGTGACAGCTCCAATGTATCAGGCTTTCACTGGCCCCTCAGCTTTGAGGTACCTGTAGGAGCAAGGTTTGTTAATTTGGTCTAGCTTTTTATTTTGCTATATTTAATTTATAAAAAGAGAGAGAGAGAGAGAGAGAGAGAGAGCAGGTAGTTCCCTAAGAGTATGGGACCAGATTTCCAGCTATGCTAGTTATTCATTCGATGGTCTTCATTGAGGGGAAAGTCTATAGCTGAAGCCTCATTTGAAGTAACTTTTTGTTTCAACTGGAGTTTTTCATCTGTGAAAAAATTCATAACCACGTTTCTACGCTGATATAGAGCTTTAAGATCCTTTACTGGTTTTCAAGAAGAATCACCAGTGAAGATCATCGAACAAGCAACTAGCATAGCTGGACATCTGGTTCCATACTCTTAGGGAACTACCTGCTGTCTCTCTTTTTATAAATTAAATAAAGCAAAATAAAAAAAAAATAGACTAAATTAAAAAACCTTGCTTCCACAGGTACATCAAAGTGGAGAGGCCAGCGAAAGTCTGATATACTGGAACTGTCACAGGACTCTGTTCACAAGACCTCCACCATATGACCGCCCCAAGGTGGTCCTCATCCTCTTTTAGGTTTAACCCACCACAGGGGGTAAGTGAGAATTTCTGAATTAGCTAATATATGTTAGCATCTCACAATACAGATTTATAGGACACACTGGCTGCCATATTTTGCTTTTCAACACCACATGTCATTAACGGACACCTTTAGCATGCAATGTTTCAGAACTTCAGAGAATGATAGCACATAGGGCTAATGTTTGCCAACTCTTGCTGAGTTGAAACGTATGTGCCAGAATGCAAAAGCCAGCTCTTTTGCGGCTGAGAGATAATGTATTTACTATGACTCAGGCAGGCAGGCAGGTTTCAATTGGTGTCCCGGGCACCAGGAATAACTTGTGAACTGGTGTGGGAATGGAAGAATTATGAATTCATTCCTTATTATCCCTCTTAAGAAAAGACATGGGCACAGCTCAGTCATGGTCAAATGGGACCTCTGTTCAGAGTAATGAAGTGGGGCCCCTCAGCCATGCTAATATCCCACTACTTTGTCTTTCTCCAATTATGATAAAAAAAACACTGTTTATACCTGTCAGTGTGAAGACTCTTTCCTTCTTTACTTTTACAGTTATTACAATGATCTGGATTTAATTTAAATCTTTTGTATCAAAATTTTTAACAAAAACATTGACAGCCATTTGCTAAACAAAACAAAAAGCTCTCACATTGAAAACAGACTTAACACAAGCAGTAATAAAACATTATTTTCCCTTGAAACTCACATTTTTTGAAAGGACATTTGGCAAGCCATTAAATTAAAAATATACTATATAGTGAAGTACTATGTGGAGGTGGCAGGGATTTAGTGACAAATGTGTAACACATTTGCTAATAGACTGAGACAGTCCACTGGACACAACTTTCCCTTTTCAACAGCAGTCCACGAGCATTGTCTAGCGAAGTAACTTGGATGGAATTACACAACAGACAAACACATACTGAGGAGATCAAACTGAAAGCAGCTCATTATCAGTTTATAGCTTTACTCATGTATTCTAAGTGGCAAACACTGCTGTAGCCCAACACGGTGGACTTCACACCTATCTGCCTGCAAAAAGTAAGTTATATTAAAAATGTTTTCAGAATTGAAATGTTCATGTCAAACTGGTCAACTTCATGCTGCAAAGCTTATTCAAAACCAGGCAATAAACATACTATCAATAGTCAGCAAAACCAGGTAACCAAGGATCATACCCAAAGAACACAGCTCTAATGATGGCACTCATGTTTAGTACCATCTATTCCTTCCTGTAAGTGATAACACAAACACACACACACACAAACACAGGACCACTTTATTTATTTCATTTTTTTATTATTTTATCTATTTGTTAACTGGACTAATACGTCCCTTTTTGGTGACAGCCTGGGAGAACTGTCTGGTTAAGTGGTTTACTGTAAGTCACAACACAGGTAAGCAGAGGGGAAATTCACCCACCCCTGTACTTGCAACTAGAGGAAACACTGTAATACACTTCAAACATTAAAAGAAAACCAGGTAACATAGACATGCATGCTTTTGTTAGAGCTAAGAATCTCTAATTACTGCATTGTAGACTAACTGTAATCCTCAGCAATTTGCTGGGGAAAAATACATTGGAAAATAGTAATATGAGGCAATATTAGAAATGCTGTGCAAAAGCCAGGGATAGATGATTAACAGACATCTATAATCACTCTAACAGAACAAGATGTTTTTCATCAATGTGCATTTTCCTGAATAATAAGAACTGTAAAATAATAATGACTGGCATTATTAACTGAGTGTAAATTCCCCAACTATTTACCAGAAATAAATAAAAAATAGATTAAAAAACTAAATTAATTAATTAAAATAAATAAATGAAAATGTTTTATGAGGGATGGCAAAAATATGAGGTAAAATCAGAAAATGTCATCAAAACCAGCTTCACTGAAGAGGAAGGTAAGTCTAATTCTCTTAAAATGTTAACAGAACAGCAGGACTTACACTAATAGGGATTTTCTAAACAAGAACTACAAACACACACATGCACACACATTCTTGCACTCACACACACACACACACACACACACACACACACACACACACACACACACACACACACACACACACACTCTCTCGCAATCATGCACACATGCACATACTCATGCGCATGCTTTCGCATACTTGCTTGCTCACACATGTATTCAGACTTGTACACAAAACAGTACTCTGTATAGAAGTTACTTAATGGATCCACATACACTGCATATGGCAACTTCTAAACCACCACATGGTAGCAACAATTCCAAAACACTGTACTTGTACAATAAAGGTGGATTGTCTGTTATTGGTTTGTTTTGACTATGCAAGCTTTGGAGTGTTCCTCTTTTTCACTGGCTCATCATTTGAGCCAGTTAGAGAGAGAGAAGAAATGGGAGCTGTAGAGTTCAAAATGGAACAATGCAGCAGACACTTTTGTTTTTATTTGCCAATGTTAACAGGTCCCCCTATCAGCACCAGGGCCTACGCAGTGGTCTGGGTCACAAGATTCAGCCCTGGGTGTGGGATTGACATGTTTGTCTAAAGCAGGCCATTTTTGAAGTCTTAGTGAAGCCAGTACTATGGACAGACATGAATGTGCAGTCACAACTTTAGGAGGGGTGTGGGTGCTTATACAGAGATGTTCATCCCTAAAACCAAACAATGCTCTTCTGAATAGTGCCGACATAGTGGGGGATGGGCCTCCCAGTACTGTGTAAAGACATCCTCTGTGCAAAACAATATTATCTCCCAATCTCCCTCTTCTCCCATACCCTGCCTTTATAAGTCCATACTAGCTGGTGAACCTGACCTCTGGGAGCTTAAATACTTGAGAGTATCAGGGAGAGGGGTGCACAGGAGAGCCATACTTCCTCAGAATTATCATACCCTGAAGAACACTCTGAAATTTAGAAAAAAAATGTTCTGCAGATAAACAAGTATGTTATGCAGAACATATTAAAAGAATGAGAAATGAGCTAAATGGCAGACATATCTGAGCTTTTCAGATATGTCTTGAATATTGGAGGTAATTAGAGAACAGTGCAGTGCAATGTGGTAAAACTTGGATATCCATAGAGCTGACATCTGATGATATTTGGTGGCCTGAGAAGCATGACTATTTGTGTGTACAATATTGAACACTGATATGCAGTTGGTAACATGATTCTGATATTGCGTTTCACACATATTAGTAATTAAGTTAATGTGCATGCACACACGTTAACTATGTTAACATACTGCTACTAAGCAGTACTAATAGCTGTTCTAACCAATATCTTGTACTATTATAAAGGACCCTGCTAGGCTACCAAACTGTAAGGTACTGAGCAGTTATGATTATTATATTTACCAGTACTTCTTGCATACTTGTAGGAACGTTTATAGGAATTACATGACAGTCAACATGTAATACTCAGGGATTCCTAGTAGTAGCAGCTGCACAGATAATACTGAATACATTCAACATGCATTATAGTCACACAAAAATTTATCAGCCACATGTGTAGAGAATATTATGGATATGTAAAATAACATGCTGAAGGCCCCCCCCCCTTTTTGTAAACATATTGTATTTCTCTTAGTTGTAAGTGTATATAATTAATTGAGTCATGTGTTTGACATGCTCTCATGAGCATTGTAGAAAGCTATACAAGAGCTAAGATCCTAAAACTTTGCAGAAGGTTGTGATATCATTTATAGAAATCAATACTGTAACATGGTGAATTGATGACTGATCCAAAATCAGGTACATACATAGATGATACGGCCTTACACAGACTCTGAGACAATAATTGTTTTTCTATTGGTACAACTCCTAGAGTTTGTTGAATGTGTTCTGAAGCAGGTGTAAGTAGGAAACCTTTTGATTTATATATAACCTCCTAACTATATAATATATTAATTTGTACAGTTTGTGATGTAATAAATATTTTTTCACTTTATTTTTGTTAATAAGGGCAACCTCTGATTTTTTTTCTTAAAGCTTAAAATCCTTGCAATGATATCATGAAAGACTGCAACCACAACGCCTCACTACTGTATGTGTTTGTAGACAAAATCTGAGTAAACAGTAAAACCAAAACATCTAATAACACACTATAATTTTCCCTTTTTTTGTTTGCAAAATCAGTAAATCACTATAGTTTTAACTCAGTCAAGCCTATAGCACCTTTTGGTATAATTCCACCTCACATCCATGCCACCTAATGGGTCCAAAACTGTTTTTAGTTCAGCTTCTTTAAGTAAGTGACTTACCAGTAATAATGGGCAGTGTTAGAAAGGGCAAGGAGTTATTAAAATAATGACACTAAGAGGGCTAGTATAAAATATCCAGCAGTGGAGGAAGTAATCTATGTTTTCCACTTAGTATTCATATTTGTGTAACTGAGAGACCTACATTTTATTGAGGTATATGGTTTGAAATACCAATGTAGGAGACAGGACAATTCATTGAAAATGTTGGTTCATATCACACTATACTGGAAGTATTGCTTGTTAGTTGTTTGTTAGTAATTAATGAAACTAAGCAATATTTCTATATGTTCTTAATACTTCAAGTGACTTACAAACAGGTACATTACATTGTGTGAAGTCTTACATGTTGTTGAAGAAAACTGTCTTTTTAAGTGGCATATCTTGAGAGATATCCAGTATTAAATGTTTTGCAAAATATTCAGTTAAACACATTTTTGTATTTATGTAAATATCTCAATAAACTTGCACATATAGAAGAATTTCTTGTTGTCACGTGAAAGCTTTTGTTTGGTTAACAAAAAGTTCTAACAATATACAATATGTCTAGGTTGTATAGTTTTCAAGATATGAAAATGTGTGAACATTTAGAAAATATAATTTGGGGTTTGTATGCATTATAATATATTACAGTATTTATAGAGCAGACTATGAGTGCACTGATTATTATCGCTGAAAATAATGCTTCTTACTGATAACATTGCTATTTTTATAATTTTGGTAGCTTGTGTTGTTCACAAAATAGTTATTTTTGTTTATCCTTTGCTTTTTAAGTTTCTTTTTCAGAAAATGCTCCGGAGTGAAAGCTGTGTGTAGGTTTCTAGAGGTGTGATATTCCACACCACAGAGGTGTTAATGAGTTAACATGATGAGTATAACAGGAAGATGAATTGTAAAACAAAGCTGCTTCTCAAACTGACCATTACACTTTAGGGAATGTCACCACTATTAATTTGCATATTACCCATGGATTTTTGCCACATAGGTATACTAATGTTCATATAATAGATATATACTTTAGAACTTTGTATTCCCATTTTAGGGATATACAACTGTAAGTATGATGTACGGTCCACATACATGACAAAATTCCAATTTAGACACCAGATGTGTAATGTACAATAAAAATGCATATACTACTATTACAAAACTTATCCTAACTCTTTTTGATGGATATACTGATATTTAAAGTTTTAGTTTATTCTAAGGCTTTTATTTGTTAGTGTGTAGTATCTGTGTATAAATTTGCTTGAAGTATAGCAAAATTGAATCTGTTTATGGACATGTACAAACTGCAACTGGATTATAGCTGTTTTGTTTTTTAAGCATAAGAGTAATGTTTAATTACTATGAATATCCATAAAACATATTTGCAGCTACCTTCATATGTTAATCAGGCATACATAAAAAACTTACATTAGGAATAAAAGGTATGTGCTTTTGTGTCTGTGCTTATTTAGTTATTTATTTCTGTAGTTTACCTTATAATTATATTACATCTATATGCAATATTAATTTCTATTGTAGTAACATTGTATGCTTGTTCAGTAAGTGTATAATGCATTGCACTCCAATACTGTGCCATCAAAGTACACTCTGAATATGCATTAAGATGCAATTATTTTAAGAGATCATGTATAATGCATGTTTCTGACAATGACTCATTGTTAATATGGAAATTATAGCTAAATTCATCTCTACCAACTCTGTTTTCAAATATAGGAGGCAAATGTATGTGCGAATTGTACCATCTTTACTTTGAATAGCCTGCCAAAAAGAGTTGAGTTGTATTCACGTTGAAGTGCCTACATAGGTATTTGTATACACTAGTGAGGTTGGCTAAGATATTCTTAGCAGTAGATGAAAGATGTTGGAGGTGTAAGGAAGAAAGAGGCACATGGTCACATACCTTTTGGACATGCAAGAAACAACGTATTCTGGACAAATCTACAGAGAATGATAGGACACACATTTCAAGATGGGCTAATAGTGACAGCAAAGTTGTTCATGTTGAGGTATGTGAGATAAGTTAAGGAGGCAGAGAACTTTGTGATAGTGTTACTAATGACAATCTGCACAAAGGTAATAACTAGGAAATGGAAGCAGGAATTCCCACTGACTAGCATAAACTATGTACAATTATGGACAAAACACAGGAGGTAGAAAAGAGGGCACAAAAAAAGGGAAGGGAAAGTAACAAATAAAAATGGAAAAAGTGAGAGCAGTGGAGATGGATAAAAGAACAATAGCAAGTACAAGAAAGTGATAGTGGCGCACATAAAGAGGAACAACAGAGCAGAACAAAAAACAAGTAAAAGGAAAAGAAAAGAAATGAAGGTTAATGTGTAGCGCAAGCATTAAGAAAATGTATCTTCCTGGGAGTGGGGGAACATAGTTACAGCCAAAGTTAAGTTTAAAGGACAAGTGAAAGCTTAGATTACAGTTTCAATAAAATTTGAACTGCAAGGATTAAACAGGGATACATGAATAATAATAATAAATATAAAAGGAAAAGAAGTATACTTCAAAAAGGTAAGGGAAGGGAACAGTTCGTTTCCTGTTATTTCATTCTTTTTCTTCTTTTCTGTTGCTAATCCTGGTCTTGGATTGTCCCTGATGTCTAACTAAAAGTAGCAAATGAAATATGCAAGGTGAAAGTAGATACTGAGAAACAAATCAATCAATAGCGCTATATCCATGTGTATAAGCAAGGCATCTAAATGAAGGCTTTAAGAAAAAGAGACAAGTTAAACAGACAGAAAGAGACCCAAGTAACCCAGAAAGCATAGACTACATTTTTTCCAATAATTAGTTTACCAGAGAGACTATGCTAATTGAACAGTGCAATGTGTCTTTAACTCTAGGCTCTAACAAATCCATGCTACCATTAACTGCACAAATACCATGTCCACAGCCACTATGTTTGATAATTTCATAATGGGTTATTGGGAAAAAGTCTACTTAATGAACAGCAACTTTAAGGACTGTTGGTCGGAATATATTAGATTTTTGAATGATATATTTATATTCTGGACTGATTCGTATGCCCATTTGGAAGAATTTATTGAATACATCAATAATACGGTAGAATTCTTGAAGTTTACATCTAATTTCTAAAAAGATAGAATGACTTTTTTGGATGTTGAGATCAGGAAAGACTATCCCTGGAATTCATGAAGCTCGGCGCAAGGACGGTTTTAGCCTTGCACTGAGTGTCCTCCTTAGAGATGGTGCAGCAGCACCATATGAATATTTATAAGGGTGCGCTGCTGCACCCTCTACGTGCACAGGAAACATGTGCGAGTGAAGGGGGCACATTTAAGCATGGCACAGAGGCTTAAACATGCTCCCACAGTTGCACAACCTACAATGCTTACTATTAGAGCCCGCCTCTAATAGTAAGCAATTAATTCAGTGTCCATGGATACTGAAATGTATGCAAAGCATACAAGAGTGTCCATGAACAGTGAAATAAAATCAAAGTACTAAACACACAAGCACTTAGTGGAATGTTGAGCCCCTGTCCCTAGAACTATTACATATAAATTGCCCGTGTCCCTATTTTACATTTGTATTGCTTCGTTATTGAAAGTGTAAGCAAAGCGCAGCATGTTTGCCCGTCACTGCCCTTTGCTTAGTGTAGCTTACACATCAAAATCATCCAAATAGAAAAAAACAAGCACAATCAACATTAACGTCAATAGTGTAGTGGTTAGAGCATCCGCCTAATTAACAAGCATTCATGGTTTGAGTCCCAATGCAGCACATATAATTTTCCATACGGAATGTGTATATGAACATATTTTTACATCTTTTTGCTGTATAAGGTACATAATAACATGTAAATGTGAACTGGAGTACTGCATTAAATGTTTAACTAATTTCAATTAATTAAAGTGGTAGTGTCATAATGAATAATGCACTAGTAAGCAGGTGTAAGCACAAATAAGCAGTAGTAAATACATATGAGTACTAGTAAGCATGTTTAACTGCATTTGCGTGGGTGTAAGCAGTGCGTAGGCATTAAGCATAGTAGAAGCTAACTGAATTTAAGAAACTGTAATCGGAAGTTAGCACAGCGTACCGTCTCGCAAACCTGCACACACCTGCTCACAACTGCTTAAAAGTGCTTTAATCACTCTGTATCCAATGGACCATGTTCTGTCCAGCAACAAAATAAATGGCCTCTGCAAAGGTCAAAACGAGGCACCTGCACACCACAGCCAATGTGATTTATCACTAAGCCATGGCAGATATACATAAATCTGATGTTATCACAAATATATCATCCAGCACATTCATGCAACTGCATAGGAAATGTATATAATTATGTAGATGCATGTGCATGTGTATGTACAGTTATAACACACACACACACACACACACACACACACACACACACACACACACACACATATATATATATATATATATAAAGAATGAGCATCGTGACAACAAAACATACAAAAAGAATGAGAAGGAAAACAACAGCAACTCCTGTATTATTTAGTGCTGTCATCTTATGTCATATCAAGCTGGGCAGGGGTGAGCAAATCACTGCTTCTCAAACCACAGACAGGATACTACCAGTGGGAGTAGCATTGTTGATCTGCTAAGTCTACTTTACAAACAATTACAGGGTAGTCCCTGGTGGGACTACTCAAAAATTGCAAGGATGTTTGGACTTCCGGCCATTACAAAAGCAAGGGCAGGTATGTTCAAGGACTAAATGGTGGGAGAGCCTGATTGACAACATACATTTAGGGTCCCTAATGCTGGGGAGAGGGCAATGTGTGGAGGTGTGTTATGGCTGTGATAGCAACTGGGAAATGGATGGTTTGCGTGTATGTTGAACTCGGGTGGGGTGGAGGAACCATGGATATGAAATTATGGATCCAGGCGTGTCAGTGTTGAATGTCCCGGTTCTATTTGGACTGCCTCGTGGAGGTCAGCGAGTTCGTTATAAGTATATATGCATACACACATACATACATCTATATGTAGAAGTACATTCCCTGTACCACATTCATTCCTTTTGCTGACATAAATAACATGAAAGTGCCCCTACAAACCTCGACAATAGATAGAATAATAGGTTGTGCATAACCATAAATGTAATAGGTTCATAGGTAGGTACTTGGCAATCCACCCAAGGGCATGTATAAGCCTAGCCAAGGTGTGTCGGTGTACACCACTCCATTGATCGATTTACTGAGCCTCTGTCAAGCAGAGCTATTGAATTGATCCCAGTATGTCCCAATCTTTGCCCCCCCCACCAATTATATTTGGTTTTGGCTAGACTTCGTACATTAAGAGGTTGAGAGGTATGATTCTCGTGTATGTTTAGATGTTTTATTTGGCCTCTAAGGCCCAATCCATGACTGAATGGAGTCCTGACTCATTGGAACAGTCTGCATACTCAGTTAATAGATGTTAAATAAATAAAAATTTATGTATAGTGCATTACAGAATAGGTGGTAACCCTCTTCTCTGCACTGTGGCTTATATATCCTGACTCAATAACATGCAAAATGCATGGCCTTTGTAACAGTGTAGGCCTTACTTAGACTGTCATGAAATGCTTGTCATCCATATATATATATATGTGTATATATATATATATATATATATATATATATATATATATATATATTAATTCTCATTTCTTTGTGACATTTGGCACGATTTTGCAGGGATATACAATTCCAAGGTGAAATAAGTTGTTGTTTTGTTTCCATTGTATATTGCAGTACTATAGTATTAGAGTTACGGGAAGATAGAGGGAGGGACGAATCTGCAGAAATGCAGAAGTGTGTATTTTGTTTGAAGTCAGTGCTGTTCACAAAAAATAAAATGTAAGGACTTTCTCATTATGAAACAGTGGAATAATTCCTGTGATTTGCCGGCTACATCAACGCCAATCATTAAACCGGTCTTATTTGTAATATAATTTTGCTGAACTCGTACATTATTAGTTTTCATGTGTAACGTGTGCATTATCACATAGTCATAGTTATTAATTTATTGTAGTGTCTTTTTAACGGGAGTAATGAAGTAATGAAGTATAGAGTCTAATCTTGAAATAAAGACATGTGTGTTTAATTGGGAGTAGTGTCCTACTGGTCACTCATTTCACCAATGTTTGTGGACTAAAAGGTTGTGATGTCTGAGGATACGTGGAGTGAGTCAACCCATGGGATGGGTCTACAGGAGTATGGAGTGGCCAATGTGTAGTGGTGTGGGTACAGCATGTATCCAAATGGAGAATGGATGACTGCTGTGTCAGTGAAGTGTTGGGGTGGGTGTTTGGGGAACTAGGATCCATAGGTATATGGGTATATATAGAAATAAAGCAGCACAGCAATAGTGTAGTGGTTAGAGCATCTGCCTAATTGGCATACATTTCCCGGTTCGAATTCCACTGCAACACGTACCATTTTCCATTAGAAATCTGTATATGAACATATTTTGACATCCATCTGCTGTATAACCTGCATAAGAACAATTAAAAGTGAACTGGAGCGAAGTGTCAGTGTTATAATGAATAAGGTACTAGTAAGCAGGTATAAGCATAAATAAGCAGTAGTAAGCATATGTAATTACTAGTTAGTGTGTTTGTGCATTGGGATGCAGTGCTAACAACCGGTTACAGTTTCTCACACTCAGTTAGCTTCTAGATTACCTAACCTGTGTAGGCAATGCTAATCCCCATGCAAACAGGCTGAAACCCTCCTACTGCTGCTTAAAAGTGCTTACTCCCGCTTACACCCATGTGAACAGGTGTAGACACACATTGCAGGAAGTGGAGAAAAAGGGCACAAAGAGGGAAAGTCAGTAGGCAAGATAGCTAGGGATGTGCAGGAAAGGTGTAGGGGAAGTCCATACCTGTCCATGTCTTCTACAAATGTGCTGGTGCTCGGTGCCACCTGCATTGCTAGCATGATACAGGTATTCCCTGGTGTCAGTGGCATCTATCCATACAGGGCATGTATGTAAGGCATTGTATGTCCTTTGTGGATCACATTTGATGGCACCACATATGTCGCAGGCATCCACTGGGGAACATAGTGATGGTGCATTGTCCACAATTATGTGCCTATTGTACCGGTGGACAGGGTGCCATGCCCTTTGCAGGCCATTTCAATCACACCATGCTTACTATCTGTCAACAATACGCAGGGTACTAGGAATGTAGCGGCAGTCATCTAGGCAAGTGTGTGTCTGTATGAGACATTGGTTCAGACTGTATTCCGGGTAATATTAGGGTTGCTTACTTTGTTCACCAGGCCTTTTATCAGATGCAGGGTTATGACTTGCCAACCCAGTCTCTTGGCTGATTGAAATCTGTAATCCTCATCAGGTGGACATTGTGACATATAATATGGCCACCATATAGTAAACGTACAAGACCCACGCCTCCACAATTCCAGTTGTGAGACACTCACAGAAACCTCCACACAGGATTTGACTGAGAAACACACACAAACACACACACACCTGCTATGTCTCGGAATATAACTCCTATCTAACTAGTTCATCACACTACAGAATTACGCAGTTATAGCATGTGCTATAGAGATTGCTGGGCTACAAGGTTCCCAGATGTGTATTTCCAGGTGAGTGACATCAGCAGCCTCTTCCTGAATGCCTTGGCAACATTGGGTATGTGAATTGTATGGAGTGTGACTACTCTAAAAAGCATTGTTCTCTACTCAGGCAGACGAACACACACACATAGTTGCTAGGTCGGGGATTAGAACACCTAACTAACTACTTTACCACACTACAGCAGTATGCATTTACAGGATGCGCTACCAAGATTACTGGGTTACAGCATCCCGAGAGGAGTATATCTAGGTGGGTGACATCAGCAGGATTTCCAAAGTTGGGCCAATGAATTGTAGTGAATGTGACTAGCCAAACATGCAGTGCTCTCCATACAGGCATAGGAGCAGACACAAAAGCATCCCCAACTCTCATGTGTTGGACTAAAACCCCTACCAAAGTTCTATATCACACTACAGCATTACACTGTTAGAGCATGCACCACAGAGATTGCTGGAGTACTTGTTAACTCAAAGGTGTACTCCTCAGTGATTGACATCAGCAGGATTGCCAATGTAGGGCATTTGAGTTGTATTGAGTGTGACTAACCTAAACTGCCACAATTAGTCTGTATGCATTAACTGCTGTCCTGGCTGGAAGAAAATAGCCCACCATTGCAGGTCATGAACCCAGGACCCTGTACATCATAGTCACAGTAACTAAACACTAAGCCATCACAACAGTACATGAGACTAAGGTTTCACCACAGTAATCCCACCATAGGCTAATCAAAGTGAACTTGTGAAAGGAATGTATATACAGTTGTCCATAAAATACCTCTCCATTGCCAACTTCATGCTACTCAAGGCAGAAGTGGCAATGTTTGTGACACCCATGGAGACAGGAGCTGACAGTTCTACTGATGAATCCTGCACAAAGGTACTGTATGAGCACATCCACTTGTGCATGATTTCTGACATCCCACATGGAACCATAACGCTCATCTCCCAAATAAGCAAGCCAGTCTGCTGGTTTCCTGCCATTAACAGAGTATACACAGAAGGTAGACACTGTTGAAGCAAAATGTATATCCCAAGGATGCAAACAACTCCCTTACCAGCCACAGTAAGACAGTGAGATCCCTCATGTAATGCTCCAAAGCTGGTTATGTAACTAAAATCACCACAGATTCCATAGACAACCACACAGCATTCTATAGTTATGTCCGGAATCTAACTGGCAATGCTGAGAAGTGCTCTGAGCTATGACAGAAAGGCATTACACAGACTGCTCCCACATATTGTGCCAGTATCCTGGCGGATTTATTTAGTGCCACAGTCACCCCTTCTTACTCCCAAAAGGGCCCATGGCAATATGAATAGAGTTCCATTGAACAGTAATCATGGCCACAATGGCAGAAACCGCACTATCCACAGCTAAGAATACATCATCCATGGGACCAGACTGTCATGTGTAATCATAATCTCGCATCAGGCCTGGTGGCCACTGAGGGGAGCACAGCTGCAGTTAACCCACTCCACAAGGGGCGATCCACCTTGGATCCCTGGAACTAATGTCACATCAGTCTGATGAGCCTTATATGCATGGCCATGGGATGCATTATCAGGGAGGTGTGGAACACAGACATTGGCAACCCTCAAACACTGGACCCCACACAGATTGGGCTCATAGAGGGCCAATCTTGCCTCCTGAAACCGATTGTCTGCTTTGACTCAGTCTGCATAGCTATTGAAGAGGGTAAGGCAGTGCACAATGCCTATGTGGACCTCGCCAAGCCCTTCAATACCATACACCAGTCTGGAAACATAGATTAACATACTAATCCAGCCATACATCCCTATGCCACTCAATGGTGTGCCACATGGCTTACTGACAGGACCCAAACTGTAGGTGTAACAGTCTTCAAAGCCATTCCCAGACATGTGATAGGTGGAGAACCTCAGGGTTCATTCCTGGGACCACTGTTGTTTATAATCTACATCTCTGTAGTACAGGCCAACAGTACAGGACTCTGGCTAACAAAGGTAACAGATGACTGCAAAATGGGAGATATGATGAGCTTGTCTGTACTGCATGATATGTTACTGATACCAGCCTGACATCATACAGGAGGGATGTGGTACTGTCAACATCTTGTGGCCTTTTTGTGTAAGGTCCTGGTTATGGGATCTGCAACAGGTGGTAGTGTATTGCAGGGCAGACATGTTTGGCTGTGGGGGGAATATCTATTCGTGCATGTTGTATACTGTTTGTGCCTGTCAACCCCATTCATGGTACATGTGGACATATATGTTTCTGCTATATTCCCACCTTATCTACAGATGTATGTCCATATATACCTATATAGATATAAATATCTG
>NC_056728.1:660602183-660629683 GCF_019279795.1 Protopterus annectens
ATTGATACACATTTTTGATAAATGTGGGTTAGAAGTGGTCAGGGCCATTCTTAATGAAAATGAAAGGGTCAGGATAGCACTTTTGACTAAAATGGAAACTATTAATACTGCCATCATTAATGATCTTCTTTTTACTGTGGAAACAGAGAAGAATCTATATTATGATATTTTTGCACAAATAGATTCAGAATGTAAAGAAAATATGAAAAGTAAGCAGGGAAAATTGGACAGGGACCTCAAGGAATATAAGGAAGGTATGGCCTATCCCAAACCTAGACCATTCAACTCTTTTTTTAAAGAACCTAATATAGATGGGAAGAATGCACGTTATGATGCATCTTATGAACACCAATAAGTACAACAGGAAGTATCATATGAAAACCAAGGAGGGGTCCCTTTAGACTATCTACCTCCTTTGCGGGGGTCAGACAGGATTCGCAAGCAGAATCCAGTTAATTACAATTCCCACAACTACAGGGGGGAATTACAGGAGATAGGGACTTCAAGTACTAACCCCCAGATAAGTCAGCAAGGTAACATTTTTGAGCTTTACAACTATAAAGTATTTAATTATAGTATTTTAGATATAAATTTTGATCACTTCAAATTATTTTCCAAAGGTTTTAAGTTCATTCCTACTAGGAAAGCCAGTATACCAAGGGCAATAGTTGATTTAAAGCTTTTTTTAAGGAAAAAGAATTTGTCATTAATATTCCAAGATAAAATTCCAACATTTCAAGTTCAACATTGTTAAAGAAAAAAAGTATTATTAACCTCCCTTTGCACCCCCAACTTAAAAATATTGAAAACTTATTGGAAAGGGAAATTAGAGAAACAGTAAGACAACACAAAGTGCATTCTAATATTTCCAAGGAGGAGAAAAAGTTATTGAATGACTTGAAGGACAACAGATCCATTAGGATCATGCAACCGGACAAAGGGGGTGGGACTGTCCTTATGGACACAATATTATACGAATCAAAAATGAAAGACTTATTATATGATACTTCTAAATATTCTAGAGCTTCTATTAATGAAGTTAATATTGCTAATTCAAAGATTAATATTATGCTTAACGATCTACTACTTGAAGGTTCTATTAATATTGATTTGTTCAATTTTTTGTCCAATAAACACCCAAGGGTTCCCCTCAGTTTTTGGTATTCCAAAAGTACACAAGGACTCGAGAGACCCTCCTTTATGTGTTATTGTTTCTTCTGAAGGATCTGTTACCACCCCTTTAGCTAAATTTGTGGATGACAAGCTCAAGGAGCTCTCTGATATAGGAGAGACAGTTTTAAGGGACTCATGGGATTTTCTTAGACAAATTAAACCTAATTTGTGTTCTCACAATATACTTTTTGTGACTTTAGATATTGTGGATTTATTTGGTTCTATTCCCCACGATATGGGTCTCCTATGGTTAGAAGAAAGTATGAGGGAAAGTGCTTTATTTTCCGCCGATGATTTTAGAAATTGCCTTTTATTTATGGAGGTTATTCTAAAAAACAACTTTATGTACTTCCAAGGAGAGTTTTTTAAGCAAGAAAAAGGTGTGGCTATGGGGGCCAAATGTGCCCCCACTTACACCAATATAGTTTTATCATGGTGGGAGAAGTTATTTGTTATTCATAGTCACTTTTCTAGTTGTTGGTGTCTTTACAAATGGTTTCTTGACGATATTTGTATTTTTTGGACGGATTCCCATGAAAAGTTTTTTGAATTCTTGGAATATATTAAGGGTACTACCAACTTTTTGGATTTTACCTTTAATTTTAATCAGCAGGAATTAATATATTTGGATATTTCTTTAATTAAGACTAACAATGGTTTTTCATCTAAAATACACAGAAAAGAAACTTTTTCTAATTCCTATTTGCATTTTAAAATTGGTCATCCGTTTTTTCAAAAAAAAACTTGGTCAAGGGACAATTAGTTAGGGTTTGTCGTATGACTTCAAATGACCACGATTTTAATGAGGAATGTGAATTTGTTCTGGACATGTTTAGAGAGAGAGGATATCCAAATAATTTGATGCAAGATTTGGTTGAGATGGTTGTTGAAGGAAGAAAGGGGAGATTTACCCCCATCTTGGGACAGGATACCCCCATTATACCTGAAACAGAGGTCAAAAAAATCAGTCCCAATAACTGGGAACAGGCTTACATTTTAGATTATACAGGTGATTCATGTGTCATCAAAGAAGTTGTTAGTAGAGAATGGGACAGATTTGCACAAATTTTAGATTTGGGACAGATTAACAACCAGCCTTTAAAATTTATTTATAGAAAAGACTTGAATTTTAAACAATTATTTGAGTTTGGTGGACGTCAAAGTACAGGGTGTAAATCAGGTAGGCTAGGAACTTTCGAAGGGGGTTGGGAGGGTGGCCTAATGGATAAGGTGTTTGTCTTACAAACACAAGGTACAGGGTTTGAATCTCACAGGGGGATAATTGTCTAGGCTTAAAATGGCTTGCAAGGGCAGTTAGCGTAGTACTAATCTATGAACCTATAAATGTGGATTTTGTTCCCAATGCCCACATATAGCCAATAATTTCAGTATATATACATACTTTCCAGAAATAGGCAAGTTACCAGCACCAGTTATTCTAATTGTAACACCAATGGCGTTTATATTGCTATTTGTAACCACTGCAACTCCTTCTATGTAGGGAAGACTGAGAGGAAGTTGAAGTTTAGAATTTATGAACACTTTTATGAAATCAAGAAACAGAATGGGAATAATGCTCTGTTTCGCCACACTTTGGTATGTGCAAAAGCTTCCTTCAGTTATTTTGTCTTGGAGACAGTACCCAAAGAAATAAGGAGTGGTATGTGGGAAGCCAAGTTGGAATACAGGGAGCTGTTTTGGCAGATCATCCTGGATTCCACAAAACCTCTTGGTTTAAATGATGTTCTGTCCATTATTCCAGTGCTTAAGTTAAGAGCAGCTAAGCTTAAATTTGTCAAGAATTCCACTAGATGGCAGTATTTATTGTAATTCATTCAGTAGAATGAGATTTGTTTTTATCATTGCAAAGTGAATTTTATTGAATCATATATATTTTTTAAAAATACAATATGTTTTATTTAATCAAATGTTACATTTATGTTTTTATTTTGTACTTATTTAATTACTGAAGTGAATACTGAATTTATGTTTTTTTATTTATGTGAAATATTTTACACAAACTGTTTTTACCCAAGTAATTTTTCAATTATATTTTATTGGATAATTAATTTATTAATTATTTCAGAAGGAAAAGCTATAAAATGATTGTTTTATCCTCATTTTGGGATTGTTTCTGATGAAGAAGTTCGAAAACGGATCTGTATAGACAGCGTTATTCTGTGTTGTGTGGTTTCATAATAAATTACGTGTACCGCTAGGTCTTGGTGCCCTTATTTGGTTCTCCTGCAAACTTTTTATTTGGTTTCAGTTCTTATTAAGTTCGCTTTCATCTCTTGGATTGTTTGGATGTGGCACAGAACCCATACAATTACAGTTAATCTGATTCTGCGTCTGAGCTGGGTGACATCACAGGAATGATTACTTGGAGTGGGAAAGGGGGAAAAGGGTGGTTTAGCAGATGACAAGGATAAAGGCCATTGCAAAAGGTGGTTTCTCTTTGGAAAGCAGTAAAACCCACTCTCATGACAGGATGCAGACACAAATACACACACACACACACACACACACACACACACACACACACACATAGTTGTCAGTGGTGGGATCAGAACTCCTGCCTATCTACAGATCACTATTACAGTACTACACAGTTAAGAGACACACCACAGAGATTATATATTTCCAGGCAGTCAGAATGCCCTTCTAAGATTGAGGACATCAACAGGGATAATGACAGTTAAGATGTACATAGCTGTAAACCTGTGTGTTTAAAGTAGGAGTCTATTAAAACCTGTATGCGCAAACAAGACACATCATCTGCAGGTAAGACATAGGTAGGCCTGAGAGGTGTATTTGTAGCACAACAAGCCCTGTACTGGAGTATGTCCATCTGTGAAATGGACTACTACTATCATTATACAGGGTTACAGTGGGCATGCTCATACACTTAGAATCAGAGGACTTGCTTGGATGCATTGACTCCAATTACACAAGGTGACAGTGAGCATGCTCATACACTTAGTAGCACAGGGCTGTTTTGGATGGCACTCTGATTCTAACTACAGAAGTCTACAGTGGGCATGTTCATACACTGATATGTACAGAACACATTGTAATGGACTCCTATTGTAAACACACATGTTTACGGCTATGTACATCTTAACTGTCAGTATATGCACATAAATTATATATCTGCATCTGTGCTGTGTGATACACATGCATACATGTACATGAAGTACTGCCATATATATGTGAAGCATGCACAATCATGCATGTGTGGAAGTGACAGACAATTGGTTAACTGGGACACACAGGTGGATGCAAAGTACAGCATGTGTCACACACATAGTTGCCCTGAAAGGCATACATTGATATCAGGTTGTGGACAGTGGCATCGTAGTTGGAACAGTGGCATGTGCAAACATAATATGTGATCCCCATTGTCTAATGGTACTGAGGTGCAGGTGTCAAGATGACCTCGGCCGTCTGTGTTAGTAGTTGTCATTATTAGCAGGACTGTTCCACTAAGTATATCTCACATTGGTCATCTACACGTCTGCTGCTGTCCATCACCTTAGATGTAGCATGTGATACAAGGTACAATACTGCCACTTGCAGTGATGTCATGGTACGAGTGGCAACTGCTTCACCAATACAATGAGCCAATGTCCTGCTTTAATTATGAGGTTGTCCAGTGCCTGTCATTCCGGGATGACATGAGTGAAAGAAGACAAGCCTTTGTGACATATCACATGCAGCCATCTTTCAAGGGAGTGTGGATAATATCTAGGTCGCATTTACCCATATAGTGCCATTCCAAGCAAATGTCCTAAACACTGAAGTAACATCCTGACACCTACAAGACAATTGCATTGGATGCTTATGCTAACCAGTGCTAGATGTGTGGCTTTCATGACCCACTTGCTTGATGTAGAACCTACAATGGAGAATACTGGCATCTGTGCAGTGAGGAACACCTGGCTGAAGACTCTGTAGTGCACAATAGCACTACCACCATATAACTCAAATCCAAACATGCGGGCCATAACACTGGTATGGACCACTCCAGGTGGTGGTGTCCCCATATTCATACAGGCTACTCACAAGTAAAGACCACTACTCCAACATAATTCATCACAGATAATTCAGGTACAGGTGACAGTGACAAAAGCTGCATTCTAGCTTGTATCCTCATATACATCCCCCACCCTGTCCTCAGACTACCAACACACATCCATAAATGTGGTATGAAATAGTATGGTACAACAGCAAATAACCTTCGACTGGTGGACTGTACCTAGCCCTACATCAACTCTGCAAAGTACACATGTACTGACACAGTTGCATAATGTATTATGCAATTCAATAATACCACTGTTTCTAACCAGGTCATTGTACACATACAGGTCCCTTGTATGTTATCAGCAGTAACACAGTTGACTGTTGCTATACACCAGTAACCAACACCCTCATGGTCGGCTATGACCTAGACGTACCTGCCCTGGATATGTATATCCCACACTCATACACCATATATGTAAATACCATAGCTGTTGTTGTCCTTTGTACATACAGGTGGCTACATACATTACACACATGCACATGGAAGCTAGGTCCATGGCTGCTGAATGCTAACAGTACATAAGTTTTGATATCAATGTTGACAGAGGTAATAATCATTCTCTACTGGTCAGGCATGACACCTATCATATCATACAACACTCCATGTGGCATGTATGTCATTAGACATGCCCACCAAATGCAATGCCTACTAACATACACAAATAACAGGACCATAGGCCTTACACACATGACCTGTATTGACAGACTCAGGGAAATACAGCTATGCTCTGTATGTTCCTGAGTAGTAACAGGTGATATGTCCATGACATGTACAGCCATGTATGACCCACAACTCGTACATATACCCCATGTCAACAATTGCAAGCCATGCATGCTGTGTGCTGTCTGGACATGCACCTTATGAACACAATAGCCACAACGTGCTGGGGTGAGATGTTTATAAGCCACAGACCTCACAAATGCTTGAACAAGTATAATGCCTAGCTCAAACAGAGCACATTGCTGGCACTCTTTCAGTAATCATGAGGTGTATGTGGCAAATACGAGGTGGGGGTTGCAAATATGATGTGCTCACTGTTGACCATTACAGTGCCCTGGCAACACAGTGGAACTGTCAACTTACAGTTTGTGGCATCATGACCTGGAATAATGCTGTGTGTGTCACTTGCTGATATGTGTTGTTGGCATAAATGTCCACTTAGCTACTCAGTGAAGGGGGTTGTGTGTCCTACTGGTACATGAATAGAACATCCAATATGGTGTAATGCTCAGCTAGGTTTCACACATGGTGTGGGGAAGGTGTGGAATGTATCCTCTTGACCTGATAGGCCACTTACTGATGGAGACTGCATATGTGTACATGTACTGATGTGTGTTTAGATTCCATGTGTGTGGAGTGTCTGATGTTTGAAGGTGACTGTTGTCTTAGTACAGCATGCAGTTGCAATGCAGCCTCAGCTAGTGTATATGGTGATATGCTCAAAGTACAGTAAGCTGTACTTTAGGTATGGACAGATGTTTGGACATAACTACTAAGTGGTGGGGGCAATTTTGCAGATGAATGATTACTGAAGACAGCTCACAGATGTGTTACAACCATTCCTACAATAACCTGTGTAACTGCTAAGCTCTGGTGTTGTTGATTGAAGGGGAAGACACACACAGTAGAATGCAGTAAGGGTGAGACTGAAGGCAAACCTTGACACATGTAACAGAAACACCTCCCCTGTGCATATATTGTGCATATGTCAGCACAGTTGGCAAAGGTAAAAGTCAGTAAGCTGTGTAGCATGTGTGATAGTGCTGTGACTCTGTAATACCTATAATGAGATAGGCAGGTGTTTGATTCCCAGTACTGGCAAGTGTGTGTGTGTGTGTGTGTGTGCCCACATATATCACGTATGGTGGTAAATACATCCCCAATGTCTTTTACTCTCCTGTACACTGTTGTAGACATCGGTACAGAGTGAAGTGTAGAAAGCAAGACATAGGCAGGGGTGTGAATCTCACACATGTCAAGTGCTTGTATGTGTGTGACTTACGTGTATATCTCTGTGAATGCCACAGTGTATGTGTGTGTGTGTGTGTGTGTGTGTGTGTGTGTGTGTGTGTGTGTGTGGCTGTCTGATCCCTGGAGTGAGGCAGTATTTTACCATACTCAAAAGATAAAACCCCCTCTCCACATCCACTCACTGCAATCTAGTATCCCTGTTGAATTCATCAATCTTAGAAAGGCATTCTAACTGCCTGTAAATGTGTAAGCCCTGGGGTGAGGCTTGTTTTACCATAGTCTGCTGATATATCCCCTTCCCCACATACACTCAACGCAATCTAGTATCCCTGTGGATGTCCTCAATCATAGAAGGACATTCTGACTGCCTGTAAATGTGCAATTTCTGTGGCATGTCTGGTAACTGTGTAGTACTATAATAATGATTTGTACATGGGCAAGGGTTCTAATTCCAACACTGACAACTCTGTGTGTGTGTTTGTGTGTATGTGTGTGTGTCAGAGTGTGTGTTTCTGTGTCTGTGAATTCCTGAGTGTGTGGGTGTGTATGTGTGTTTGTATCCTGTCATGAGAGCGGGTATAACTGCTTTCCAAAGAGAAACTGCCTTTTCAACTGGCCTTTACCGTTGTCATCTACTGAACCACTCTTTTACCTCCTCCCCACTCTGGGTAACTATGCCTGTTGGCTATACCTGTGATGACACCTAGTATGCATGTGAGGCTCTGGCCACAGTAGCTTACTACACAGCTATCATGCTCTTGGACCATTATATCAGTAAACATGTTTGAAACTTGGGAGATTATAACTGTGATGTGGAAGCTACGAAGTGCATGCAGGTATTGTCATACAGACCTGTGAGTAATCTAATGTTAGATATGGGACACTAACTAAAAACACTGACATCCCCCTTGTAGTCTGTATGCACACATTTTGCACATGCAATAACACCTGCAACAGGAAGGCAGAACATCAAGATCAACATGCAGTTACTGGTGTTACACATAATACATACTGTCAACAGTACAAAATGCATTCTAAATCTCTAGTACGTGGTATGTTTGCTGCCTTTCAACACTACTCAACAATGGTAATTTACAATTGTCTTCCTAGTAGGTTTACCCTGTCCATCAGACCATATGACCATGTCCCTGCACCGATGGTATGGATGACAGGGATGCAGCGCAGGCATCATTATATGCACAGGGTGATAATGTTGGCCAGAGGCCTGGGCTGCACCATTGGAGGACATCATGTGTGTGGGTTAAGGCCTTTTATCACACTGGGTGTGTGCGGATGTTATGAGTGTGTGTGTTGAGGTGACCTACATTTGTTTCTAGTGTGTATATGTGTGTGTGTGTGTGTGTGTGTGTGTGTGTGTGTGTGTGTGTGTGTGTGTGTATGCATGCACACTGGTCTGGCATGTGGCTGGCCTACACAGGGGTATTATTGACAGCTGCAGACTGTACAGAGCAGGTTGTACAGTTCACAGTTTCTGGCCACGTCCACGTGACCTGTGCCTGCCAGGGGTTGCACGGACACTACCAGGCAGAGGTCCAGATTGGGTACTGTCTGATGACACATGGCCACCGGAACCATTTCCCTGTTGGAACCATCCAGGACCACGTGCACGTGGCCTGCTGTGTCCTGGTGTGGACAGCACAGCACCAGCTGCACTGCTGCTGCTACCGCCACTATGGGAACGGGCATGTGAAGTAGCATGTTCACATACACTTTCAACAGTTGGTGTAGCTGGTCTACGTCCACGTGCCCGACTCCTTACTCACATCAGATGTTCTAGCACAGACATTCCACACTCGAGGATCAACATGCCACAGTCAAGGACTCCCACCATGTCACACAATCGTCCATCCAAAATATCTGCAAGCTGATGGTGAGCATTTGCAATTTCCTGGATGTTGCCAGTTAAAGAACAGACAGCAGCCCTCTGAAGCCTCAGACCTTCTCTGCTGTGCCATTCAAAATGCACCTGTGCCTCCATTACAGCCTGTAATTTGCATCTGGTGACACCAGCCGGTGTTCTATGTCTTGCAGGGGCTTTTGGCCAGAAGCCCCCCTACAAGCAGCCCTGGTCACATGCCTGTGTGGGACATCACCATTCCATTGGCTGGGATCATGGTGTGTAGACACACCTTCCATAGTCTCCACACTTTCCTGTTCCATGCTACACCCGCCACCTGTCTTTCCACTATGGCCACTGGTGATGGGGTATGTGTAGGCATGACAACTGTGTGTAGGGATGAGGGGGATACAGGTGGAATGCCAACCAATGGCACAGATTCAGCCCCTGACAACCCTGCCTGTACGTCATTCATACTTTCATCATCACTACTAGAGTCTGTGGGGACACTAACAGCAGGTGGACCACAGGAGGCCAACACTCCTACATTAACACCTGTGAGGGGCAGACTAGAACTGTACATTACCAGTTATACATCACAGTACAGACACACAGAGACAGATACACAGGCAGACACACAGACAGACACAGACTGACACAGACAGACACAAGATATGGTACACAATGGCATGCAACATGCATGTGATATGGTAGAAGGCATTCAGCCTAGACAATTATATTGGTAGTTATCATACATCCCTGAGTTGCACACAACAGCATGCATGTGTTATGACAGAAGGCATGCAGCTTACACAATTATTGTAATAGTTAGCATACATCCCTGTGTTGCACAATTTGTGTTATCAGGTTATGCCCTAAATCTGCAACACAATGCATGCACTATGCACCGTTGCACTGCACTGGCATCTTATGTGCACCATACCCCACATCGTAACAGACCATCGCTGACCTGGGTACGTCTGCCAGTGATGCTTTGTGTTGGCCACTGCCCCTTTGTGTGAGGAGGACATGAGCAGAAAGGTATGTTGAGTGAATACTATGGTTGCCAGAGCCCTAGCTTGCATATTACCCCATAAACAGTGCATGTCTGTTCAACATTATTCCGCTTACCCCTGAGCTGAGTCTAGAGACAATCGTGGCTGTTCACACATGTTTGACATGGCTGTCCCTACTTTGCAATGGTGCCACAGACTAGCACAGGTTAATAGTACACTGGCCTGATGTGTGGTATATGACCTTGCCAATCACATGTAATATGACATGTCTTCTACTGAAGTGATGACTGACATGCATACCTGTTTAACACAATGGTGTCCTTTCAAATATACAGTGAGGTACTGGTGTCCCAATGCAGGGGCATGTTATATTAGCATGGACCTTTGGTTGACACAATGTTGTCAGTCCGCCCTACAAATATACAGTGACATACTGCACATTGAGCTGATGTGCATAGCCATTGCAGGGTATCATGTGGCTTCACTATTGCTATACAGTGTGAGTTATAGACACGATTCATAGCCATGACTGTGTTCAGATACAATACATATCTAATGTGGAATGTGACCCATGTCACTGAGGTGTATACACACTAAACCCTAATGTGGAATGTGTGACACAGGTCACTGAAGGGTATACAGATGACACCCCTGCACATCTGCAATCATATTGCGGATGCCTGGCAACTATGCCCAGATATGGGTAACTTTGCAGTACGCCATGTTCCACATGCCATCTGTGTCCCTCACACACATGAGGAGCAACCATGACAGTGATGTCTGACACCAGCAAGGTGTATGTACTGCAATTGTGGCCTGTTGTGGTTGTATGTGTATGTTGTGCAACACATCTATGTATTTAGATACTGTATAGGTTAAAGCTTTCATGTTGTGACACACTCAAAATGTTCAAGACATGTTTTGTGGTGCTTTGATGCCATGCCTACACAAGGTGTGCACAGCCCTGTATGATGTTTAGTGTGTCACATCTGCAATATAATCATTACACAAAGGCCATAGTTGTATTGTGTCAAGCAAATGTATAACAGGGTGCACACACATGTACATCCCTTCTACTGTGTGTGTGCTGCTTCATGTCTCTGGCCATCCTCCATGGCCATGTGTAAACATGTTTTGTCCAATGGTTGTGATAGGCATCTATTTCATATGTCAGTGTTGTCCCATATGACATACACACATAGATGTCATATACTCCACTGAGGACAGGTTTATGAAGACAAAGGGTTATCTGTTTGGGATGTGGGATATCATGTTCTGCAGGATAGTTAACCAGTGTTGCAGTCAGCCCACAAAATGTCATGGACATGTCAGATAGCAGATGACATTGTGTGACATTCATAGCAAGGATATGCTCCACAAGGGTGACTCCTGTCGGTTTGTCATAATCCAGCTCCAAAACATACAGAGTGTGTGCACACATATGCTCTCTGTATAGTACTGTTTGTATTCCCCACATGTGTGATGCTGATCTGTAGTACATGTCCCTACAGTGAACCACACCTCCACCATTGTATTTACAGCTGTCCACACATCTGACAATGACAGTTTGTAAGGTTTAGTGTAAGTATTTCATAAGGTTTTTAAATATTCCACATGGGTAACCACTGTGATGCATTGCAGGTCTGACCTGTATATATTAACAGGATCACCATACATTATGTGTACATGTGTTAAAATGGCCACATGGTAGATAGCATGCATCTAATATGATCAGTGCGTTATCAAGCCTGATAAGTAAAACAAACTCACCAGCAACAGGCTGCTGCCACTGCAAAATGCCAGAGGTACCTAAATAGGAGTGTCGAGCAGTATGATCATCATCCACACCTGTGTGATAGCTACAGGGTGCAATGTGCATGTTGGCACATAAGGCAGTACAATAGACTATGCTATGCAGTATGCACATCTGTGCATATATAGAGTAGCAAACTATATAGTATGTGGCTTGTGTACATTCATGCCTTGCATATGATGTTAAGTTAAATATTGTACAGTAACACATGTAGCTATATTACATATACCTGTGTTATATGTGCAGTAGTGACTTACAGGCCAACTCCTGGCTCAGTGGTTGTGAGACACCCACCTCCACAATACCAGCTGAAGCTTGTGGATGGAGTTCTGCAGGTGTCCCCAGGTTGGCCAGTGCTCCTCAGTACATGTGAGTGGGGGCTGGGTGAGTGGCCCCCACCTGTTGCAACTTGCTCCATGGTGATTGCGTTTGAACACTGTTCTGCCCATCTAATTAAGTCGGTGCAGTGTTGGCGCACCCACTGATAGGTGCGAATGTGGCTGCCGACATCATTTACCCTCCTGCTAAGTTCCTCCCACTGGGCATCCTTGTGCTGTGTATCCTGTGGCACATGTCTGAAAAGTGTCTCATGGTTGTCAAGGAGGTATGTAATGAGGACCTCATCCTCGATGCGGCTGTACAGTGGCAGCCTGACATGCAGCATACCTGGCAGACATTATGATGGTGACAGGTCACAATAACTCACAGAGAAGTACAGACGTACAGCTGCACATACATGTGTATCACATTTATCATAATTGCAACTATGGCTTTGCAAATCTGCATGACACTACCACCACTGACATGTTTAATTCACATACATTTGACACTTACTGGTGATTTCATGTTATCAGCATATATGTGTGTGTCAACTGATGACATTGCTCATACTCCATGTGGATGTTATCTTGATGTGGGCATGTCTGTTTGCCTGTACTGGTGTCTTTACCTATTAGCACATGCCTGAATGTGTTGACATTAATGGAAGAGACCTTAATGTTATGTATATGTCACATATATAGCCTTAAGAGACATGACCTGTGACCCTGCAGACTTGCTCACAGCAAGTTTTACATGTATGTGTTTTGCCATATACATCTACATGGCGCTGTACAGCAGTATAGCATCCTGCCATGTATTACCTGTGTTACAAGTGTGAAACACATGGGACAATGGCTAGCTTGATGGTATTTTCAGGGTTGGATATCAACTATAGCATGTATTGTCATAGTGAACTAGTAGGCTATATGCCCTGGGCCATGTATGAGCATAGGCTGAAAGGTTACCTAGCTGTAGCCAACAGACAGGTAACTTTCAGTGGCCAGTTTGAGCAGTGCCACAGAACTGATCCACAGGTTTACTGATATATTTGCCATGCGGTCATCACACCATGTCTCAAAGAGGGGCAATGTACAGCTATGCTGGACAGGGATGCATAGTATGGCAGGAGTATGTAATGCGTATGGGACAGGGATCTGTCAGGCATGTTATGATCTTTGTACTAGACAGGTGGATGTCCATGACATATGTGTTTATTTGAAATCAGGATGTGTAAGTGTAGCATGTCCAACATCTCTGGGTTAGACATGGCTTTATTCAGGGTAGGCATCATGCTACACAGTGGAGCTAGGGTTTAGGAAGGCTGGTGTAGGTCAGCTGAACATGGCCAATAACACTTAAATGAAATATGTGAACTATTATGGGTCAATTGCGTGTTGAGTATGGGTGAACAATCATCTCTAAATTCATGGATGGCACCCTGTCATGATTAGGGGTGGCACTTACGACTACCTGACTGGTATGGTGAAGTGACTATCAAAGGAAAGACTACTGTCCAGCTGGATCCCATCCATACACAGTTTCCTTTATGTTGCCCGCTGCCTAGGTGGTAGTTCATGGGTACAGGGTTTTTAACTTAGGGGATGACAATGCAATATTTTGGAGTGAGACTGTGGCCATATGACAGACATCACACATCCGACCCACAAAGGCCATTCTGTATGTTGCCCACAGCACTCATTGAGTCAACTATAGCACCTAGTTTATCATCATTTGCAAACTTCAATAGGCAGATGCCTTCTGTGTTAGTCTGTGTAGTATAGATTTAGATAACAAAGAGGGGGGTACCAGGACTGAACCCTGTATTACTGTAGTTGGCACTGGTTTGCTGTGCGTGTATTAGTCAGACACATTCTGTAGTGTTGGTTCTGCCAGCGGTCCAGTTGCTAACCAATCATGTGACATAGGTATATACACCTAGTTTACTGAGTGTAGCTGGAACCAAGTATGGGTGATGGTGTCCTAAGACCTGGCAAGGTCAAGATAAGCTGTGTGAATCAACCTTACTATCATGTACATCTGTACTGACTACATCAAATAAGTTGATCAAGGTTCATGGCCTTACAGACCAGACTAAGCAGGGTAGTAGTGAACTATTTCCCATTATCAGTAGTGTCTACCCTTTTGTGGGATGTGATAACTATTGCTGTGCACCATTCAGTGTGTACACAGTCTGACATGCAGTTATGATTGAACATGATGTGTAGGTGGAGAGCTAATTGTTCTGGCGTTTGTGTAAAACACACCCTGCAAAGTTGACAGGTCCCATGCAAGCTGTATGTATGGCTTTAGAGTGTGTAGCTTGTACCTGCACAGTTGTTATTGCAGGGACTCTGTATTGTACATGAATATATTAATATATGTACCTGTTGGGGGGGAGGTGAGAGTTGGTTTAAGTTATCACAGACCCTGTCTGGATGAACAAGTGCTATTCCTGTAGGTGCAGTACTTCTCATGCCATAGTGCTGTGAAGCAGGGCAGGTGTTGTCTTTGCCATTACGATTAATGACACAGCTATAGAATGCTCTGTGGTTGGCCTCATAACATGTGGCCGATTAGTTTCACAGTGGCTTTGTGTGGTCTTATATGGTGTATCTAAATCTTACTGAGGCTGATCAGGGATCACCTCCACACGTGTTCACTCTTGCAACAGTTTCTACCTTCTGTGGTACAGTTTATGGCAGGGTACCACCAGTTTGCCTTCCTGTTTGTGTTTGGTTGAATCTTGGTTCTGTTTCAATAGCACAATCACTGCACTAATGTGAGTGCTTAAAGTGCATTTGTGTAGGATTCAACATTTGCACATGCATTTTCCATCTGCATGGGTGTCATGACATTCAGCACTTTTGTCTTACGAAGCATACCATTGGCTTTGGAGACTGACTATGTGTAGTATACTGTTAGCCCTGTTTGTGTGACTATGGTGATCCAGGTCATTGTGGTGATGAAATCAAACATGCATTGAGCACAGGCATTGGTACATGAGAAGTCTTCCCAGTTAAAAGTGGGATAGTTCAGAGTAGCTATTATTATGGTTTTCTGTCTCAAACCTATTATTTCCCATTACAGCACAATATGACAGTTGGTAATTCAGAGGTGTGGTGGGTGATCTGTAGCAAGGTGCAATTTGGCTTCCACTTTGGCACAGAGGTAGTTGCTCAGCATAATGCATCTGAAGTTATGCAAGTGTAACTAGCGTGGGGGTGAACATATCCTTCAAGAATATGGACACACCTGTGGCCTGTGTCTTCCAGTAAAGGATAATGGCCCAGAGGTGAGGTATGTGTTATAACATGGTCATCCAGGGGTGCTCTCTGGAGCCTTGATCTATATCTCAGTCACTGCACAGATATGTTATCCATGTTAAGGATTGACATACGTGAGTCCATACTTGTTGTGTCTTTCAGCTTTTCCCGGTTAGGGGCGCCACAGTGGAACTCCGGTCCGCTAATGATTGGCAGTAGATTTCTACATGCTGAGTTGCCAGCTCTGACACACAACCTTCAACGAAGGTATGCCCATTCACACATGTCTCCACACAGAAGACGCTCTAGATGAGAATACATACTGAGTTTCCAAAATGTATCATTGAGCCACTAGACACGCAGTGTATTGCTTGGCTGTCCCTGCTACAGCAGTGGAATTGTCACTTGAACCTTGCATGCTGAAGGCACTATAGGGGAAGCGTGAGCCCTAGCCAGTAGCCAGTATCCAGATTCCCAGGAGTGACTGGTGCAGGCTCTGTCTGGCAAAGCATCATGGTCTGTCAACCATGTTATCCCAGGCAGAGAGATACTGGATACCCTTTGGTTTACACATTAGACAATTGGGGAATGCAGTTCTTTTGTCCCTGTACTGCAGTATCATTCTGGGCAATGGCAGACTGCTACCCAGGCCTTGGGACATACCTGCATGGGTTACAAGACGTGACAGTTCCTACATGTGTGTTTCCATGCAATCCAGGCTACGGCATCCAATGTCCTGCACAACAGCATGGAATGTGCCAGAGCCATGTGTACAGTTTGAAAGATGGTCTGAGTGTATGAGTATGTGGCTAATCATGGCAGACAGGCAGCTGACAGTATGTTTGCCCTCGTATAGCTTGGTGTGTGACATAGTGCTTGACTTTGCATTCATATATGAGTACTGTTGGGCATGTTTCCGGCCAGGTGTACTGAGGAGTGGCACAGTTTTGTAACCTATGTCATACAGTTTGTGTACTTTGTTGTCTGACTATTCCAGCTTAGGAGGTCCCTTGCTTGGCCAGATACTTGGAAGCCTCTTTGAATGTGTGTGCTTTCTGGTGGTATGTGTGGATGTCCTTACTGTGTTCTGCTAAGGGTATGTATTGAGTGTGGTGAAGAGATGCATGTGTTCACCTACACCACATGACTGTCCAGTCCAGTCATGACTGTAGACTGGACTGCCTTCCAGCTTGCCTCTGTAGCTGCATCCCAGACAATGTGTGGGGTGTGGTGTTAGGTGGGTTTGGCAGTGTATAGAGATGGCATAGAGATTACATTCCCTCAAGATGGCCACATACACAAAGCTGACATTACTAAACACCAGTAGGTGACTAGTGGACATGCCTGTATAAGCATTCAGTACTACAAGTACCAAGTACCGTATTTAGTTTACTTATTGCTTATGAAGATGTTTTAGATGGTGATGCTCACAAGTACATATCTGAGTTATGGAAGTGTAAACACTAGTTATTACAGAAACATAGTAGCTAACTTTAGCAGCAATCCTCATCTGAGGAGCACATCACATCCTGATAGTTGATTACAGATGATGCAATTGTTAACAGGTCTGTATCCTTTTCTAGGTATATACACACATATCCACCAGAACCATGAGGTCTGTTGGGCACGGACAGCCACTCCCCAAACAGAGTCAAGTATCAATAGACTCCTGCCACTATCAACCTAAGCAGGATATAATCAGATAGTGTAAGTCATTACCTATGAAGCAGCTATTACACAAGAGCAGCAGTCTCCTACATCCTGCACTCCTACTGCAGATGTTACACTGAAGTTAAAGATGATATGCAACTTGTTTCATTAGAAGTACTGTGTACAACCTTACATACATCTTCATGTTAATATACATTATTGCATACATTTATATGTACCTCCATATATGTGTAGATGTTTTAACCTATATATATATATATATATATATATATATATATATGTACAGCTGTATATATATATATATATATATATATATATATATATATATATATTAATATAGCATACACCTTTTATTGGGTACATGGCAGTTTGTCCTATTTCCACTCATTCTTCACTTTTTTATTTTAACCTGTCTGAAAACACACCTGACATAGGTACATCTCAGGTAGCTTAGTGGTAGGTTACTCTGAGGATGATGTACATGGTTGTGGGTTTGATTCTTGGAAGTGGTTATTATTTTACTTCTCAGAGAAGTCACTGCTAGGGAAAGGGTGATTAATGCACATTTAAGCAGTTGTAAGCTAGTCTGCCTGTGTTCTGTGTGACGGTAAGCTTACCGTCATGCAAAACCATGCAAACCCACTTAAAACTGCTTAAAAGTGTCTTAGTCAACCTGCATCGAATGGCCCTTATTCTGGCCCTCATAAAAATAAACAGCCCTTGAACCCGGGACCATGAACACCACCGTTATTGGCTTTACCACTAAGGCATCTGAGATATGTACAAGTGTTATGGGTTTTAGAATATACCTTTTACTACAAGCATTCCTCACTACTGAAAACAAAAGTGACAGTCAGTTGGTGTACAAATGTATAATACATGTTAATGTTCATATGTTTGTGGAATTATGTGTTGCAATGTGACATGACAGGGTGTATTAGGGATGCGCATGGTTCTGATTTTGTGTCCTTTTTTTATTGTATCCATACTCCATGTTTACACCTCCAGTTCACTTATTCAGCATCCAACCCAGGCTCTCCTTGATGCATAATTACATTACCCATCATTCCTCCCCCATCGCAAACTCCACATACACAACAAACATCCCTTCTATGGTGAATTAAGTTAATATTAATTGTTATAATACCAGAGCTGCATGTGTTTTGTGTACACTTCAATTCTTCTGGATTGCTTCTGTGTCATGAAGTGTGTTCATAGATGTTTATATACATGGCTATAGATGTGTCTGCATATATATATATATATATATATATATATATATATATATATATATATATATATATATATATATATATATATATATATATATATATATATATATATATATATATTCATACCTATGTGCACACATCACTGACATGTATATATATATATATATATATATATATATATATATATATATACAGTAGTAGTTTTTAACCGTTTTTAACAGTTATACATATGTAGACTTGTATATGTTGATTCACAAACTACAGTATATTACAATGTACTGTACATATGTACACAAAGTGACTGTCCCCTTTGTTATCAGTACTGTGGAATGCCTGTAATAAGAGGTGTATTCTAAAACCCATGAAACATATATGCAGCTGAGATGGCTTAGTGGTAAGTCCAGTGACTATGGGGTGCATGGCCCAGGGTTTAAGACCTGTGATGGTTTCACTTTTATGAGGCCAGAATATGGTTCTTGTAAGCATAGGTTCATAGGTTAGTACTAAGCTAACTGCCCTTGCAAGCCATTTTAAGCTTAGCCAATTATCCCTTGTGAGACTCAAACCCTGCACCTTGTGTTTGTAAGGCAAACACCTTAATCATTAGGCCATCCTCCCAACCCCAGTTGTAAGCATGTTTAAAAGTGATTGTGCGACATTAAGGCGGCAGTTAAACACAGTTAAATGAAATTTAAAAGAGTATAACCTGTGTGCGCGAATGCCCTGAGGCAGTTAGCCTGGTACCTACCTATGAACCTATACATACAGCAGCAGTACATGCTGATAGCTTAATTTATTGTTCAGGTGTTGAATTACCTTGTGTCAATAGCAGTTGTGTGTGCAATAGTTGCAGGCTGCCTATGTTGGATGCACACAGTAGACTGCCTATACATGACAATTTACAGGTAGTCTTGTGTGTGTGTGCCATCCATTTTTACTGTGTGTGCAGGTGGAGAAAGGTGTCAGTTCCTTGCTGCCTACACTGTCGGTGTGTGTGCTATACGTTCCCTTTTTGCCAAGGCATGGGCATACTGGACACGCCTCCGTCTGTCTACAGGGGCCAGCTCAGGGGGCTCGTGGTCTGAGTCCCTCTGTGCCTGTGGGGCCCTTGGCAATGATGGTGGTGGGCTGTGAGGGCCTTCACCATTCTGTCCCTGCTGCAGCTGTTTCCACAGGATCATATTGTGTAGCATGGCACATACTATGATGATGTGGGCACGGCACATGTGGCTGGAGAGTACTGCAAAGCTCCACCGGATATGTCCAAGCAACGGAACCATGATTTGAGCATCCCCAACACATGCTCTATGGTGATTCCGGTTTGTGTGTGTGCCTCATTATGGCATTCCTTGCATGGGTGTGTGTGCATTTCTGATGGGAGTCATTATCCACAATTCCAATGCATAGGCAGCATCCCCCACCAGGTAGCCATATGGGATGTCCCCCATGGCAAATGCCTGATACAGCTGTGAGACATGCCAGATGTGGGAGTCGTGATAGCTTCCAGGGCTGCCAGCACACACGTCCATGATAATGCCCTGGGCATTGCACACGACCAGGCAGTTGATGGAGGGGTATCTCTTGCAGTTTATGTCGCTCCTACCCTGCTCACCGGGTGGTGACTTGATGTGTATGTGCGTGCAGTCTATTGCACCCAGTACCTCTGGGTATTCTGCGATACAGTGGAAGAGATGAATATTGCTAGCTAACTCCTCCTGTATTTGGGGGAAGTATATGTGCTCACTGGCATGTGGTAACATGGCATCCAGGAAATGGTGGAGTACCCTGGATGCTGAGGCCTGTAAGATCCCCATGATATCCCCAGTTGGCCTTTGAAAAGTACCTGTGTCTAGTATTCTCAGGCTTACACATACCTTGGTATCCACTGGGATGGGTTCCCCTCTGTTTGTTCTGGCTCTGAGGTGTGGCCAGCACAGCTCCACAAGTTGCTGTAGGTTGTCCCTGTCCACCCTGTAATGCTCTACTACCTCCAGATCATGTAGCCCATGGTAGGTTACCCTAGGTCTGAACAGTCTTCTTCTCCTCTGGTGCTTGTGGTGGTTGTCTGCATCATCCTCCTCACCACCATTAGTCTCCATCACATGCTGGGGGATCAAAGCAATGGCAGCCCCTAACATGTACATATTAAAACTTCCGTTTGCATACACCAATGGTGCAGTGTGCATGGGAAAACACAAGTGTGTGTGTGAGGTGCTTTCACATGTTATACTATTGTGCTATAGATGCTGCTGATGTAATTGGCTGTGTGTGAGCAGTTCCAGCTGCAAGGTATCTTACTTATGGGTTTTACATTACTTACTGTAAGTGTGGGGGCTGTAGTGTGGAGTTATGCTTGCCTGGCTTGATTCATCTGTTGCCCTTTAATTCCCTTTTAAACCTAGATTCCCTCCCACTGTCAGCCATGCGTCCACCTGCCAGCTTTATTGTTTTGTACTTTCCCTACCCATTCGTGTGCTGCAAAGTGTGCTATGTAGCTGATATAATGCAATTCTCCTTTGTTCTGCTCTGACATTTTACTGTTTTCTTTGCAGTAAAGCCCCTCCCCTTTCCTGTTCTGTCGGTAGCTGCTAGCAGCCTTGTTAGTTGTTGTCAATGGTCCACTGTAAGTTCCTAGGTGTTAATTGCTCATTTGTACTCCAATTTCACTGCTGCTGCATTTCCTTATTTTTTTCATATATCCTTCCTGTTCTAGCTCCGGTGCGTGCCGCGCATACCCGTTTAATGATTTTAAGTGCATTTTAATCTCCGTTCACATGCATACTCAGTTACCTTGTGTGCTCTCAGCTAGCCAAAGCTACAGCCAGTTAAGCACACCCCTTTCCTTTAGCTTTGCTTAGCTATGGGCAAACCGGATCGGCATTGCTCCAATGTGCTTACAGCAAAGGTGACACACCCGTCTCTTGTTGTCATCTTTATCTCATGGTCAAACCTCGGTGTTATAACACTATGCCATGAGGTGCATCCTTACACCAGAGGGGAATCTGTGATTCAGTATAACTCCTCCCATTTGTATTAGATTGCCTACTAATTCCTAGAAACCGTGCATAACAGTAACACAGCCCCTTAACAACCCTTGCATCATGGTGTGGAGTAACATGCCTGCTTTTGACTATTATGGGGAAATCCTGTTATGTGTTACATTGCAGTTTTATTTTCTTTTTTTCTATTTTTCTTACGATCCCGTTTGCGCGCTGCTGCCTTTTAAACTTCGCCATACAGCGAGAACAAATAATAATGTTAATTTTACATTTTGTACATGTTTATTTATGCCAATGGCTATATATTTAGCCATCAGTATATATTAACAATATAATGCATGTGTTTGGCCGGCTGACATGGCTCCGATTTTATGTTTGCAGTAATTTAAACCGTTTTTTTATGGTTTACATTTCTGCATGCTTACACTACACCTGCACCACTTCCTGGATCACTAACTACCCTCATTTGCATGCTACACTGCTGCAAATGGGGTGATTAGCATACAGGAGCTGAGAGCTGTGCCGGCATAGCGTATGCAGGTAGTGCATGTGAAAACAGCTCGTACCTGCATCGCTCGGTGGCCATATTTGGTGTTGGAACACCGATGCTACTCCTCCACCTGGTGCAAGCTTCGTGAATCCCAGGGTATATGTAAATCAAAAATATGTATCTAGTATACATAGAAATTCACCCTATCCTAATTCCTTTTTACAGTATAATACCTGCATCCTAAGAATGAAAAGAAAGCTGTAGTGGAAGGTAAGCTTGTGCAGATAGTGAGAATGGTATCAGACAGGGATGAATTTTTTAAGGAATATGATATCATAGCTGACATGTTTGTAAAAGGGGTTACCTGTGGAACTTGTTACTTAAATTAAAAAAGAGGTGGTTGGCAAAAGAAGGAATGGCTTTTACATGTCGCTAATTCTTTTCCAATAATAAAATTAATTATTAGCCAATAGAACATTTATTACTTCTTATACTTTAGATAGCAAAGCCATCACAAATGTATTACATACAAATTGGGCCTTATTTCTGGAAAATATTGAAATATGGAAAAAATAGGTAATAAGCCATGTATATGAGGGATAGATTTTTCAAAAAATTATTTAGAGAATGAAAAGGAAGTAGGCAATAAGAGCAGTAATGGCAAGAATTGTATGGGTGTGTATAAGTGTGGCTGGTGCCCCCAGTGTCCATACATATCATTGAATGACAGTTGTCAAATAAGAGGTGAATTATTTAGGATGAATGGACAGTTCCCCTGTGATTCTAAAATGGTTGTGTATTTAGTTCAGTGCCAACTTTGCTTTGCATTTTATGAAGGATAAACATCTAGAAAATTAAAAGAGCATACATGTATATATATATATATATATATATATATATATATCTATATATCTATATATATATATATATATATATATATATATATATATATATATATATATATAAACATATGCTTCAAATAGTAAGAAAATGTATGAGTGTTTTATGCAAACGTATTGAAAAGGAGAATGAACATCAGTTTAATTTTTTTAGTGCACCAACAGATAGTTTGTGATTCACGTAGTTCAATTATTGATGAACACTCGGAAAAATGTGAAGTAAAATTTCAATTACAGTTAGATACAATTAGCTTCTCAGGATTAAATGAGACTAGTTCCATTAATTCAGTATTAAAATTGAAGTATGGTATTTAACTGAATCAATATATTTGTTAACACATTTTGTTGAATGTATTTAATAGATTTTAAAGTTGTATTGGATAAGAGTAGGCATGTGAGTGTTTAGTTTAAATATTTAAGCATAATTTTAACCGGAATATTATGTTCTGATGAAGTATCTTATTTATGGAATGAAAGAGCTTAATATTTATTTTAAAATAAAGTGAATTGCCTGCTGTACTGATTAGTTATAGTTTTTGGGTTACAGTAACCTTTTAGTTGCGAAAGTCAATTCCTGCTTGTTTTCATATTTTACATGTCCCATATAAGAGGTTGTCTGCCATCTGCAGCTGTTCATAATAGTATGATGCCTACCAGATCCATATATGAATAGCTGGATGTCAATGTAGTGTATAAAAAACAATTCACTATGCCTTCTTTTATATCTATCTATATATATAGTGAAGACACAAACCACAGGCCCCAGCCAGCTCTCAAATTCAATAAAAGTCAAAATGTATACCACACAGAAAACACAGAAGGATCCAAGGACAGCAAGGAATTCCAGTATAACCTTCGTTTCATTTAAAACAACCAAACACATAAGTACATTCGTAGCACAGCTACTTCATCACATGTATAACAATACACATTCATAACCTATTATATACTTAATTCAGTAAATCACATGACTACCTACAATTACTATTAAACGGTATATTATATCTGAACAACCTGCTTCTAAACAATGATGGTTTCCATCTATATCCATGAGGAAAAAGAAAACTATGTATAAACATAACAAATAAATACATATATAACAAAACACATCCAATAAAACCATTTAAAAAACATATATATATATATATATATATATATATATATATATATTATAAATAATAATTAATATCACATCTAATAAATTTATATGTTATTTCTTACTCAGACATCTAGCTTTAAGTCTTGGCTTGGTGGGTATCCTATCATTCAGACCATGGCCAAAGTCTCCTCTTAACCTAATTATCCATTTGGATTCCATCTGCTCTGTTAAATTATTAATGTTATCTTTCCTAATATTTTGAAAAACACATCCTGTCACCATAAACCTAAAAAAGTGGGAAGTATCAGTTCTTAACATATGTTTAGAAAGGGCACTAACAGTGCTACCTTTCTTAGCATGATAATAATGCCCTTTGATTCTCTCATTAAGAGTCTTATCAGTGTTCCCTATATAGAATTTAAAACAGGTAGGGCAATATGCTAAGTACACCACGTGAGCAGTCTCACGTGTGGCAAAACATTAAACTTTTATTTTGATTGGGATGACTGTATTCTCCACTACTGTCAATGTAGTGACAGAATTTACAACGTCCACAGAGCATTGTATAATGTTTATTTGAATCTCTCTTACTTCTCTTAGGAATACAAAGAAGTTGTTTCAAAGATGTCATATTTTTATAGACAAACCTAGGCTTGTCATCTATAATATCTCTCATTACATCATCAGTAGTCAGAATTTTCTAGTGTCTTTTTATAACATCTTTATAGCAGTTAACATCACTGGAATAATACAAACATACTTTCAGTTTATTATCTTGATTACTTTCACAACTGTTGGTATTCCTTGTGTATTTCCTACCATAATAAGGTTCGGCTCTACTATTCCTTAATTCTGTAACTGTCCTAATACTTTCACAAACATAATTCTCAGCGTAACCTCTGGCAACAAATGCTTTCTCTAATTGTTAACTTTGTTGTACAAAATCTTCATTTTTAACACTGAGTCTTGAAGCCCTAAAGACTTGACTGTTAACAACACTCTTAAATATCTGAATATGATGCATGCTGTCTCTATGTAAAAGCTGATTACAGTAACATGGTTTCCTGTATAATTTCATATTTATATTACTTCCTGCATCTAATATAATGCTTACATCCAGAAAATCCACTGACTGACTGGAAGTTGTAGAAGTAAACTTCAAATAAGAAGTAGTTCTATTGATGTACTCTATGAATACATTATAAGAATCTATGGTGCATCTCCAAAGTAAAATAATATCATCCACAAAGCTTCGATAAAAAAAACACTTGTGAACTGAAAGGCCCCTCAAAAATATGTTCATGCTCCCATATCACTAATACAGCACTGGTGTAGCTATGGGCACAAGACGTGTCAATAGCTATGCCATGCTTTTGCCAATAGATGCAATCACTGAACACAAACAAATTATTCCGTAAGACACATTCTAGAAGAATAGTAAGCAATTCTACCTCTTTACCACCATAAAAAGTGATGAAATATCTAGTGTTGCCAATATTAAAATAAGAAATAACATATAAATTTATTAGATATTGGTGAATACTCTGACCATAATTTTAAATTTATGGTCTTGAAGCATATAAATGATGATATTAGAGTAGGACCTTGGCAGATTCTGTTAGAAAATGAAGAACTGTTCTGGCAGATTAGAACTGCAGCACATTTATTTCCTGGGCTTAATGAGTACACATCTATTCGGTGTGTGTTAAAATATATTGCATTAAGAAGATAATAACATGAAAAATTATCTATTTTATTTAAGTAGGGTTGTTAAGGTTGTGTTGTAAAAGTAAATATAACATTTTTATTATTATTCTTATTTTTATATTTATACAATGGTTAATGTATGATTTTTAAAGTTTATTTTTGTAGGAAAAGTTTTTTATAGATGTTATGTTGCTTTAAATAGGTAATTGCAATCAAGCTGATTATTATGTTATTAGGGAAAGTATATATAGGTTTGATTCTTAAATGGAGTTTGTCTGAAGAAGGAAAGCTATTTGGTTTTCCGAAAGCGCTTACAATACATTTGTTCAAGTAGTTAAAGTAGTTTTTGGTGTTTGCTCCTTCGCTTTTTTGTGTTTTCTGATGAATCAAGACAAGATTCCAACAGGTTTCTGATTTTTTTACATCATTCTGCAAACCCATTGTTGGACAATAACGTTGAGGTTAGTAATGATGGTACTGGTGCTGTTGTTGATATAGTACTTTTGAAAACTAAAATACGTGCTATAGAAAACAACATTTTTAAATTGAAAAGACAGCAATACCAAAATGTTCATCTTGAAGTGTGTTTGAAGGAAAAAATTGTACTTTGAGGGCTTAGAGTTTTGGCAATTCCTACTCAAGATAACAGTTTACTGAACCTGTTAGCTGAATGGCAACAAGTGAATCTGGAGTGCAGCTATAAATACATGCAATTATTAATTAAGTATGCCACACAAGAAATTGAACTTTTGACCACTGAAATTACTAAACAATATGACGAGTTGTTATCATGCTTTGACAGAAATGTTGTTGAGAAACACCTAACAGAATTCATGGATTCAGTAATTGTATATGAACAGTGACTTTATAAAATCAAGGTTAAGAAATTGGTCAGATTACTTTGCAGCAGCCAATGTATTTACTTGGCCGTGCTCCAATGGTTTTATGGTGAATAATTATGTTAAATCCATTAATTCTTGCAGGTCTAATGATTGTTCAAGTAATACAATCATTATTAATGAAAAGGAACAATCTGTTTTGCAAAATAATGTTGAGACCCCTTCCAGTGATCTGATTGGTCCTCGAGATTCTCGTCATGAGGGGAACGTTGTCTCAGAGATCGTCAGTGATAAGCAAGTGCCAGCATCTGAATTAGGTGCAAGAAGAAAGATGTTCCAGGTAACTGCCCAAGTACATCGTTCAGACAAGCAGGAGCTTGTCGTTTCATCATCTAAAGAGACTTTCTCAGTGAAAGACAATGGAAACGGCAAGTGTGCCATTTCTTCTTTTTTGCCAGGTCAATTACCGTTTCTGCTCCCGATAAAGGAGCAGAGAAGGTACCAACAGCAGAGGTCATGGTCACACAATCTGAACCATTTGAAAAGGAAGATAGAAGGGGAAGCAAGTGGTATGCCAACCTTAAAGAAAACTTGGGACAAACAGAGAGACTAGTTTGGAATCTTTCCTCTCATGTTTTGACTGATGATGAGATGTATGTTCTATTGAAAGGTTTGTCGTTTATACCTACACAAAATTTAGACTTTACTGAAGTTGTGTTAGATTTTAAACTGTTTATCAGGAATTTGTTGTTGAAATTGAATTTTAGGGACAATGAATGTTTTAAAAGAAATATTTGTGAATTTAGGAAACCGAGCAGGTATTTACCCAATGCAAATTCTTTAGTAACTGCTTTTGAGAAACTATGTTTAGAAGATTTTTATAAGTTGTATCAACGCAACATGGATAAAAATACTGATAAGCAGAATGTGAAATATAACTAAGAATGAGTATATGGCATTGAGAAACTTACAGGATAATAGTAGTATAATTATTCGACCAGCTGACAAAGGAGGTCCTATTGTTATATTTGATGTAGTCAAGTATAATAATGACATGATGGAACT
>NC_056728.1:660634683-660707131 GCF_019279795.1 Protopterus annectens
ACTGGAAAGTGCTGTGAATGTTACAGTGGAACCTGCTGGTTCAGGGGAGCAATTGGGTGATGGAAATAGTGTTTCCCCAAATGCTAATCATGTTACAGAGACCCACAATGATAATGCAGATTTAACTGTGATTAAACATCTTCTGAGGAATGAAGGCCAACATTTGGAGAAGGAGTTGGGTTTCGGCCCAGTGAAGCAGAAAGGGAGAGGGAGGGGAAAAGGCCATAGCAGAGGGACAACTCAGAGATACTAAATGATTCTAGTGAGATTGTTTTTCAGCCCCCATGCATTTATGTTAGAAATGGTTTTAAGGTATTTATTTATTCTAGTCATGTTTTGCATATTTCAGATTTTGATTTGTTTGAAAAAGGATTTTCATTTGTTCCATCTAGGAATTTTAATGTAACCGACGCATTATTGGAACTAAAACATTTGCACGTAAATTGAATTTAGCTTTGTTTTTTAATAACAGAAATAAAGATGAAAATAAAAACAAAGCTGATGACCCTGTATTTACACAATTACAGTTTACCACTATGTCTCATAATATAAAAAAGAAAAGTGTGTTTGTACCACCATATTGTCCACCACCAAGTGTTTTTGAAGATATTTGTAGGAGAGATTTGGTAGAGTTGAGTCATTCTAATGCCTCGAAAGTAGGTTATATTAACATAACTAGAAGTGAACATCACTCCTTGAATTATTTTTCAACTAACAAAAAATTAAGAGTAATGAAGCCAGACAAAGGAGGGTGTGTAGTTCTAATGGATTCTTTGGATTATTCAAACAGGATGCAGTGTTTATTGCTGGATGAGAATAAATATGAAGTGGTCTCTTTGAATGAAATGCATATTGGTTATCAGGAAATAGATTTATTTCTCAAAAATAACCTATTACGTGGTTTAATAACACAGGAAACTTTTGACATTTTATTTATTCCACAACCTACGATTCTAATGATGTTTGGTCTCCCTAAAATCCATATGAACATGGAAGACCTCCCCCTCCCCTCCAGTGAGACTGTCTCACCAAAAAAAATCCAAGATGTTTCCTTTGGCTAGTTACATTGATAAAAGACTTAAAGAAATTTTGATTAATTTTAAATACATTTTACGATATTCATGGGATTTTTTGAGATATTTTCTATGAATCTGAGTGGTGATCATTTTCTGTTTGTCTGTATCGATGTACAAGATGTTTATGGTTGCATACTATTTGACATTGGTTTGTCTTGGTCTAGGAGTTGTCTTACTTTGTTTGAAAGGTTTGTTGAGTCCGACATTGATTTGTTCGTTAAATTAATGGAGTTTCTGTTGAGATATAATTTTTTATGCTTTGATGGAGAATTTTATAGGCAGAGGTGTGGAGTTGCCATCAGGGCGGTCTGCACCCCAATGTTTTCCAATGTCATTATGTGGTGGTGGGAACGACAAATTTTGTTTTGCTCGGAGTTTAATAATTGTTGGTCCTATTTGCGGTTTTTGGATGATATATTTTTAATTTGGAAGGACAGCTCTGAACGGCTAAAAAAACTTTATTGATTTTATTATTTCTTCAACATCATTTCTTAAGTTCACATTTATAACATCCATCAATAAAGTTAATTTTTTGGATGTATGTATTTATCAACGTGAAGGGATGTTTCATTCCAGTATATACAGGAAACTCACATTGTAAAAACACATATTGACACTTCAACAGTTCTCATCTGATGTTTCAGAAAAAAATCTTTAGTTAAAGTCCAGTTTGTACTGCTTTCAAGGGTGATTTCAAATGATGATGTGTTTAGAACTGAGGGTTATATTTTGGCCAAAATATTGTTGGAGAGGAGTTATCCTGTGGATTTTGTGTTGGCTGTCAGGAATGAAGTAAATGATAATAGAATTGGCTGTTTCCATCCTATTTTAGGGCATGTAGTTACTGTTGATTCATCTAAGGATTTAAATAACAGGAGCAGAAGTTTAGTTTTAGAATATCATCCTTCCATTATGCAGTTCATACAAATTGTTACTAAATACTGGGATATTTTTAAATCTGATAGAGAAGTGCTGAACTTTTTAGGAGACCAGCTGAGTTTTGTCTATAAGAAAGAAAGAAACTTAAAGCAATTCTTTGAGCTAAACAGAATGAATGGGATGATAAAATGTGGTTGTTGTAATCAGTGTAGCTTTATTTTACAATCAAAAGTACTTACTATTGGACTTTTCTACAATAAAGTTAGGTGATTGTTGTGAATGTTAATTCCAACAGTGTGGTTTATAGGGTCTATATCATTATGTCGAATATTCAGATAGTCGAATCCCCCAAGGCCGACACCACAATATCAAACCGCAAGTTAATCGAATGTTAAAAACAGCAAAATTCACAATATCTCATTTCCATAGTTGGCCACATCATGTTTACTAAGGTAAAACATCAGTAGACGATTCCCTTATCCTGTATAGGAAATCAACATACATGTGCAATAGATACTGACCTTAGGCTTAGAAGTAGAGTTAAGTGAAGTGCATATATAGTAATATATTTGTGTCGACCAATAGGAAACTGTTTAAGTTGTATGTGTTTGTAGGTTTTTCTATAAATTAAGAAAGTACCATGTAAGTTGTGTACGTTCAACTACATGTCATTGTCAGAAATGGCTAGCACTCCTGATATAGCTCCTGGTTGTCTAGGTACGTGCTATAGCACTGTAACATAACAGAAGAATAGAGAAATGCTTTATTTAGATGGGTATCTCTATAGACATGGGTGAAGTTTAGATTATTTTGTTTGGGTAGGCAGTCCGCAGCAGGAGGTGAGTTGGCCAACTATGGCGATTCGATATTTTGAATTTCATGCTTTTCCATGTTCGGTGTAGTTGCGGTTCATATTTTGGTGTCGGCCTTTAGGGATTTGAGTATCTGAACGTTCAAAGTAATGCTATAGACTTGTTTTAAATTGCAGTGTTTTCCACATGTTTTTCATTTTATGTAGGGAAAATAGAGTGTGTTTTTAAAAGAAGAATCTATGAACATTTAAATGATATTAGGCATTTTAATGTTAACAGTGCTTTATTTAAGAACACGCTCACTATTATGGCAGCTTTACCTTAACTCCATTCACCTCCCTGGTTTAAACGAAAATACATCAGTTTTAAGTATTTTAAAGTTGAGATGCTATAGTTAAATGTTACTATAGGGAATTGAGGTTTAGGGACATATAAAGTATATATTTATCTACAAATCATGCATAACATGTTATTTATTTATTTGTTTGTAATAGGTTGTAATGATTAAATTAATTAATTAATTATATAATGGGTGTATGTCATTTTCTGTGTGGCTCTGATGAAGTCTTTGTGCATTTTGATGAAAGCGCTCAACCAGGCACATTTGTTTTTTTAATAAAGAAGAAAGAAAGATCTCCATTTCTTTGTTGACTAATTGACATGGTCTACATTACCCAGTGTGGCAGTTTGGCAACTTTTGGATTTTATTAGTTTTTTGTTATCGCAAGATGTGGGTTTGTAAATATATATATATATATATATATATATATATATATATATATACATACATATATATATATATACATATATAAAACTATATATATATATATATATATATATATATATATATATAGAGAGAGAGAGAGAGAGAGAGAGAATATATAGATTTTGATATATGTGTATGTATACAATACATGTGTGTGTGTATATATATATATATATATATATATATATATATATATATATTTATAAATAAATATATATATATATATATATATATATATTTAAAATATCAGTACATACATAGATAATTACACACACACCCAGAGACAGACAAAATAGCTAGAATCAATCAGGGGTGTCCAACCTTTTGGCTTGCTGGGGCCGCATTGAGTGAACAGAAATGATCTTGGGGCCGCATATAAAATATATCATATAGTTAAATCTTTCGTTGCTCCGGAAGACCACAGTCGACCTCCTGGCTGTACTGTAGGTGCATTTGAACAATGAATAAATGTAATAAATATTTGCCTTAAAATTATAATTCTCATTCTAATTCTAATTCTCTAATCTAACAGTTAACTCTAACATCTTAGTTAATATATCTATCTATCTATCTATCTATATATATATATATTTTTTTTTTTACAAATAAACAGATATTCACTACAGCACTAGCATTTCTCACTGGGAAAACCATTCCAGCAGTCCAACTACGTAAAATGTCAACATCAGCAGTCCTACAATACTATAATCCACAAAAATAACCCAACAAATTTGCAATAAAGTAAAGAATTCACATTACTGACTTAATAAAACAATTCTGAATAAGCTACAAGAGGGTCTCACCCAAACAAATGACTGGTGCCAGAAATATGGTCTCAAGCTAAATGCCAAAAAATGCATCATCATCCCCTTTGAGGAGAGTGATGTCCTCACAAATTATCACATTAATAACAATGTTGTAAGTAACCAATAAGTTGTATGGTACTTGGGCACCCAGGTTGATAGAAACCTGACTTTTGACCACCACTTTGTCTCCATTGTAAGGATAGCTTTTTACATGGCCCACTTCATTAGTAAGGGTATCTCATCCAGGGACAAGGAGGTCATAACATTCCTGTATTCTTCCTTTACAAGAGCCATTATTGAGTGCAATGCCCCTTTTGGCATGCGCCTCAGCAAAACACCCTGCCAAAAGAAAGACTACAACCATTTCTGACAAAAAAGGTCAAAGGACTAAGTTCACTTAGTTATCCAAACAGACTAAAAAGCTTCTTACTTTCCTTTGTCTCTCACTGGCCCCTATAAATTTCATCATTGGCTTGCTTTCCAGACTAAGAAAGATCCTGCCTTAAGAGACGTCCTTTACCTCAGAAATACTGGTTATACTTAAAACTCTCACTACAAAGACCACAGCCTTCACTGCAACATAAACAAGCCACTTTTTATGGACAGGTTCTTGACACAAAAACCTTCAACTTCTGTAAAAAGCTCCTCTCATTATCAAACAATGTAGTTCAGCAACACGATGGCTGGGTGGATAGCCATAAATGTAGTCCTTGGGCAAGTAGCATAGCCTTCATCAAACCAGATGGAAAATCCACATACTAACCTTTCCCAGCTGGATGGCTAAGATCTAATATTGGTTACTCAAGTCTAGTTGCCCAAGAAGAGGGGCATGTTTAACTAAGAATTCCATTTGCAAAATTATATTCAGTATACATATTAAATCTCTCTCTTACACACACACACACACACACACACACACACACACACACACACACACACACACACACACACACACACACACACACACACAAAAGCCCCTACTTGTAAAATAGGCAAGCTCGGTAATCACATGACACCAACTCACTGAATGAAATTGTCTGGAAGTCAAAATATCTGAAAAAAAAAATCATAATAGAGATGGATTCGTCCATGTAATTTCCATCCACCAAAAGGACCATCAATAAATCAACAAACAACTGCTTGGCAAAAAGTAAATCAATAAGAAAACCATAAACTATAATGCTAGATACTGGTGTAAACATATAACTTGTGTCAATCCCCAGGTTAATCCATACCAAAAGATTGTTTCAGAGCTTCAGCTATGTACAAACAGTTTTCTCCTAAAAACTTAACTCATTGATATTTGCCTTGCTGTAATTATAACTGTAAAAAAAAATGTTTTTAAGTTTATTCTGTACCTCAATGATTCTCACTGTTATGAGACGTAATCGCTGCCATATTGTATGAGTACTACATCCATAATTTGCTGTCTCCCTCTCTCATGTATTGTATTATATTGTTTTGTGTTATTTTTGGAGCTTTTCTCCCCGGGCCTCCACTGAAAATGGACCTGTGTCCAGTCGGACTTTCCCGGTAAACAAATGTAAAATAAAATAAAATAAATAAAAATAAACTTCCCTCCAATCTAAAGCCATTTGACATTCAGACATTTTAATTTGTGCAGAAGTTACTCACAGACTGACAGTTTACTGAGCTGTAATGCTGACCTTCGCTTTTGAAAAAAACAAATTCCCAGACTTTGTCAATAGCTCAAAGTGTAGAGAGGATTATTTATTTATTATATATTTATTTATTTTTGGAAAACATCTTTAAAACTGTTAAATTGAGTACACACCCAGAAACACAGAAAAGTTATTGTGATTATGTAAACCACAGACTGCTGCAACAAATCAAAGTCACATGAGCAGTCTATGCGTATGTCCGAACAGATGAATCATACCTGTCAATTCCAAAATAAGTAAAGTAGCTTAATAAGAAGGTTATTTGCAAGGTTACATGGCAGTTTATATTGGAAATAAGCAGAGATATTAAAAAGGCCCTGTTTTTCATAATTATGCCAAAAAGTCTTCCAGGGTAAATACAACTTCTGATTTAGTATGGAACCATACCTCTCAACCTTAGAGCAAGAAATCTGGACAAAGCGAAAAATAAAAGTGGGACACAGACCCAAAAATAGTTATGCATCACAGAAACCATTGAAACAACTGTAGCTGCAAACATTATACATCACTTATAATCCTTCTATCCCATTATTGTCAGTTAAACATTATATGGTTCATTCAGTCCTGCCTTTTTTTGCATCAAAGAAAACCATGCTTTGAAATGACAAATGCATTAAAAATAATAAATAAAAAACATTGCATCAACATCCTGCAACTTCCTACTTGCAAGCAACCACAGAGCTTTCACTGAAACTAGGGTTGCTTGTTTCCCCAGAATGACAGTTCTCCCTAATTAAGTCTAATGGTATACAATCTACCAGTATCTGGACTACCTGAAAGAAATTAAATTATGGCCTGTAAAGTGAAAGTACACTTTGTTTAATTAAAATATATTTCTAAGCCCACTTACTATATGTTTTCAGTAACATTCCAATACCCATTTCCAGGTCACTTTACAAGACATTGGCAGTGGTAGACTTGGCATCCTTCAGAACCTCACAGGCCCACGCTAATACATTGCCCATTAAATGTAAATATCCATCCACTGTAAATGGCAAGAAGCTATGTCTTAAAAAATCTACTTCTGGCATGAGTACTCAAGTATTAGGTTTTGAAACAAAGAAACATTCTCCACAGTCCGTAAGTCTCTGTCTTTAATAATCATCTAATGTTGCAGCACTCCCAACACATAAGCACACACATACACATTAAAATCCCCAACATTTAAAAAATGACATTGTGCCCACTTGATTTGCCAGTATCGATGATCCGCCAAAGCTATGCTTACTGTTGTCCAATCTACCATTGCTTAGAACCCACCAATGAAAAAAACAGTACTAGGTGCTTTTTTGTTTGTCTGAAAAAACAATGCAACTTTATATACTACAGTCTCACATAGTCAGTCCACTACTGACCCATTAACCCTAGGCTGCTGTCTCATTCTTACTCCCTGGAACTTCATTACCTTGGATGACTACTTTTATTTCCTAAGCAAAAGACACAAATTGGAAGATGAGGCAAAAATTCAGACATTTTTTTGAAAATCCATACAGTTAAGAGGTATGAGTTCATGTTCAATACAACACCCTCCCTGTCAGGAAAGCCGCAGTTTAATGAAAGTGTACTCTTAATGAATTATGTATTTGTGAGCTAACTTGTTTGTGTTCAGTAGGTAGACTGATCATTGTTAGCCTCTTTGTGCATGCATCTCTCTCTGTCATGCACACATATACACACACACACACACACACACACACACACACACACACACACACACACACACACACACACGCACACACACACACTCTTCTTCTACTTTCACGCACACAATTCTGCTTTCATGCATGCACTCACTCACTCCGTACTTACCTATTAACACAGGTAATTGCTGTCCCTTTCAAAGGCAACAGCAGCAAATCCATACATGAGTCCCTCTTCAGCGAGAACACACACACACACACACACACACACACACACACACACACACACACACACACACACACACACACACACACACACACTGATTGTTCGGTGCAAAATAATGGAGTAAACACACTGACCCTTTTTTGGCTCAAAAACAAAACTAGAAGGGTGCTTTGGCGCATGCACACACTGACATTAGCATTACAGGTCACGGGAGTGAAAAACACCAAACAAAAAACGTGTTTTGGGGCATGCGTATGTCGATGTTGCAGTTAGAGGTTGAGGGCCGCATGGAAGAGCTCTGAGGGCCGCATGCGGCCCGCAGGCTGCAGGTTGGACATGTCTAAGCTAGATAGATGTAGATAGTTTCAGGTACAGGTACAGATATGGATGTAGATAAAGATATAGATATTGATAGAGATATAACTATATGCAGCTGAAAATATAACCATAAAGTAAGCAAAGCCAACATACACTGCACTAATGAATTTGTGATAAAAATTGATCCTTTCAGTGTTACAATTCATGCACATATCACATAAGAGCACATAGTTACATTGCCCCTTTAATTACTCCAAAAACATTGGAATGCATTATTGCAAGAAACAGTAGAATTCCCACTTGTGTTATGTATACAAATAACCATAATTGAAGCAAACTCAACATACACTGTTTTGTTGATTGGATAAAATCTGACATGAAAATATTGTTGTCTGTTTGTATATCACAAATGAACACTGTTTGCTACACTGGCATTTAATTACACTGAAGACTTGGGAGTATCTGAGTGTAAGACATTTCAGAACCCCACCCTCTGCCTAAGAGAAAGCTGATTTATTCTAGTTATAAAGTAACTTGAGTGGCTAGTAACTGTGCAGGTCAAGACCTCACTAGTGAACATAGCTGTGCTAGATGTGACAGTATGAATGTTGCATCCATCCATCTATCCTCAACCCCTTTTTATCATTTTGCACATGGGGTCAGGGTGCCACTTCAACAGTGACAATCATCTCGAGCCAAGGTTTACACAACCGGACGGCTAGCCCTGCCATGGCATGAATGTTGCAAATGTTGTAATTGATCCCCACAAGACATATAGTTAGATGGTTAAGTGGTTTCCAAAATTCTTGTGAAGCTTATTTCATGTAAGAAAGTAATCGTTTTATCTTTCTGTGACTTCACTCTGCTTTTCATTTTCATGGTCCTGAGCTAGTCAACTGGATGTTGCAAAACTGCTGCTGTCATGGTAAAAGTAGCTTCCTAATGGAAAATTCATGATGAACATACCATCTAGGGCATGTTGCATTGACTTTTACAGCAGTAACTGTTACCAGGCTATTACGGAGGCAGCAATGACAGATTTTACCACAAAAAGGTGGATCAATAAGAAACCACTTTGGTCTCAGCCTCATGTTGGAATTGATGACTCTACCAAACATTTTATCTTAAAGTAGTTCCTCGCCCTTTTCAACTTTTAATATTTTTGTTTAATTTACAGCATTGCTAACCAGACATACAGTCTGGAGCATTCGATTTCCTAGTCTAGCTCATATATTTGATGAATGTAATTGGATTATTAGATAGATTTTCTTTATAATAATAGATATTCTGTGATATGTTTCCAGACTTCATATAGTTACTGTATGTGCCTTCGTAAATGTATATGTTGTTATGAGTTCTCACACCAGTGGATGAAGCTTGAACTCTCATGCTTCGACTGCCTGAGCTTCAACTGGCAGAGAGTTGGAGTCCTTCCACAGGAAATCACTGTCAGCAATTGCTGCCTGTAATGATTCCCTTTTTGGGTAATTCTCTCTTTCTTTGACTTGGTGCAACTTTAGAGTTGAACTTTGGTGGTGTGGGGCACTTGTCCCCCCCCAAACACTTATAAAAGTGTTTTTAGAGAGATAATTTTTGAGAATACAGTTTGGGGATTCCAGTCCTCAGTGCATTCACTCTTATCTAATCATAGCTGAATCACTGTTATGTTAGAGTGATAAAGGTTTTTGAATACAAAGGATATATAGTTATTAAAACAGTACCACAAAGGCATGGATTTAAAAGATGAGCAGCTGGCAGGATATGTGAAGAAATGTGTCCTTAAGAATGCATGATGCAAGTTTTGTGCACTTTCTTATAAAAGACTTGGTTAATAAAAGAACAAATGGTTGTTTGAAGCAGTGCATTGTCTGCTAGTTTTATGTGAATACAGGAGTGAAAGGTCCAAGCAGACATGACTTGAAAGGGGAGAAGGTCATGCAGAAATATTGGAAAAACTACCAGAGGCATATAGAATCCATTTATGAGCCTATTTTTCAACTGGTTTTTTTTGTGTTAGTACATGCCAGGATCTTTTCACTTTCATGTAAACTTCATCCACTTAATATATGGCCGACACCTCAGAGGTTTGAGTTTGTTATATATCTTTTTATGCATGTGCAATATTCACTTAGCATAGGAAGTTGCTTTTGATTTTGAGAAACCAAAAACAAGCATGTTTCTACCTAAAAAATAATGCATGTGTCACATTTTATATACTGTCTTTGATGTACTTTTGAAATTGAACCTGATTTTTAATTAATGTACATCAAAACAGTTATATGTAATATAATAAATATAACATCATAACATTTGCCTTGTTAGCCCGTGTGTGTGTGTGTGTGTGTGTGTGTGTGTGTGTGTGTGTGTGTGTGTGTGTGTGTGTGTGTTTGGGACATAGGTGTATGTGCATATATGCATGCAAAAATACATGTATACATAAAAAATATGTGTGCATGTTTGTGCTTTATAGAGAGGCACACACACCAGAATTACTTAAAAAACAGTATTTCTTTGTGTAAATGAATACATAACGCCTAATTAAAGCAGTTCGCTGTAGTTCCCCACCTATTTCCCATTAGTCAAGTCCCTTTAGAATACGAATGAAATGAAGCTGCTTCACAGCCTCACACATCTTATCAGGCAGCAAAACTAAAGATACAGCCTGACTCTGGAGACTGTGATTTATTACATTTCACAAGTTTTACCTTTTAATATGCATTTGGTTTCCACTGTGAATTTAAGTGACCTGCTGAATAAACACAATCTGTAATGCCTGACTGTATTGTATTGTAGTTAAAAGATTACTCTTGGGTAAGGATGAGTATTTTCTTTCAGAACATTGCTAATGCACTTCAAAAGCTATAGTTACACCAGTAATGCAGTAATGCCAGCACTGTTATACGTTCAGTACTGAATAAGCCTGAATGACTGTATATTTTTCCAGCAATGTGAAGACCTGAGTTTAATTTTACATTTGGAATTAACTGTAGCAGTAAAGTCAGAGCTATCAAACTGTAAAAAATGTCACTACTGAGTTTTACTGTCATCGTATTCGATACTGAGGATGCCGATTAGTCCTGTCAGCATTGAACATTAAGTCTGCTGAGCTCTCAGTAAATATTTCTCTATGTACTGGGCTAAAGTCAAGTAAATCACCAGAATCAAAGATAAAAAAGTACAATGCACTTCAGATTAATATTTACCAGTAAGTATGCCTGGTGGTTGTATTACCTATAGTGCACTCTTAGACTCCTAGCAATATCTTTTCTTCTGTACTGTATATGAATTTAATGAAAGCTCTTTGAAATTAACTATAAAACAAGATCAGAGTCAAGCATATTTCATCTTTTAATGAATGTGTCCAATGCTCTGTTATATGTAATTTGTGCAGTTTTATATATTTCAAAGTGTGATTATACAGTTTGCATAAATATGCATCAGTGGGTGAAATATTCCTCTGTTTTACAGTTATCACAATAAAAAAAACTGTAAGTCAAATACGCAAAGGTATGGCTCCAGATTAGATATAAAAAAAATCTACGTCTTTGTTGCCTATATGCTTATGCATGTATCAATCATTATGTTAGCTTATATCAGCTATCATGTATGTACTTTATGAGTCATATGTATGCTTTGCTTATATCAGTAAGTGTCATGCATACAGCAGTCATATGTATGCTTGCATCAGTATATATCAAGTATATATCAGTTCTATGCATGCTGCTCATATCAGTATATATCATGTGTATATTAGTCATATGTATGCTTGCTTAGCTTATTATCAGTATATATCATGTATATATCAGTAATATATATGCTTATATCAGTTCTGCTCCAACTTATTCTACATATTGTACTTTTAGAGCAAATATCCTTTTAGACATCTGATTCAGTACTTGTTTCAGTAGAGTGTAATTAAACTATATTTTCAGCAAAAGGAAATGTTCATTCATCAGGAAAACTACATGATGTGCACTAACAATTGAGCCAGTAATATGTACAGTCATACCCTTGAATGTCATAAAATAGATAAATAAATAAATAACTTATCCGAGGTGGGCTACATCCCATATATTCCCTGATAATTATGTATATCAGCTTCATGATGACATCAGAGCGGGAAAGGGCCAGTTCCCTGATCCCAGCTGTTGCATGATGCCAGCTAACGTCGTTCACATTTACATCTTTAGGTCAGCCTTATGGCAGTGGATATTACTGGCTCAGTCTTTAGCCATTTAACATTTTAGCCATTCAATAATCAGATGATTATCCAATGTATACATATACATGTAAAATGAAAGACGTGATACATAGGCTTAGAGTAACACATTTACTAAAAAGTAATCATTGTGCACAATGCACAAAAGGTATTTCCCTCAGTAGGTATTTATGTTAGATATTCAGTGGTATTTAAAGTCCTGCCATTCATAAGTTCATAGCAACAATCCATGAATAGCTATGCCCTTATACAAATAAGGTAATTCCGATTGACTAAAGAAATGTGGAGGTGTTTTTAAAACACTTTTCTCTATCACAAAAGCATAATGTTTTTAAGGCATAAGCATTATGGGGGAGCTATAACGAAAACAACTTATTACATGTTTGTGTATTAGCATAATTCACAGAGATAAACATAAAAGGGCCTCCTCTGTATACAAAACACATAGAAGGACCCTGAACATATGGCAGTGAACACCAATTTACCAGGAGAATACAAGCATTAGGCAGCAAATGAATTAGCTGAGTGAAAGGGAAAAATGAATAAGTGCTACCATACTTTTTTAAAAAGTGGTATGATTATTAACTTTACTTCAAGAAATGTTTGTTTTATTGTATTGTAGTGTTTCTGCATATATCGTCAAACTACTGACGAGATCATTGTGAAAATTATTCATTTATGTGTCATTTTAGTGCTTGTGCAGGAGTACTGAAGGCATCATTGGAGAGATTATTAATTTATGTGTCATTTTAGTGCTTGTGCAGGAGTACTGAAGGCATAATTGGGGAAATTATTCATTTATGTGTCATTTTAGTGCTTGTGCATATATGGCCAGAGTGTTGAAGGGATCTTTAGGGAAACCATACATTTTTGTCATTTTATTGCTTGTGCATACATGGTCATACTGCTGAAGGGATCCCTGTGGAAAACATTTTGTTTAGTCATCATCAGAAGGTGCTGTCAGAAAACACAGAACCAGAAAGTAAGTGCACAGCTGCTCAGCATACCGAAAATGCAAACACTAATTTGTAACACCAAATAAATTTAGGTTCACTGATGTAACTAAAAGATTATGCCCAAAGGCTTATTTCCTTTTTACTTTTGCTGTGTTCATGCCCTCATCATGTAAAGGGCTTTCTGATTCTAAAATGTGCAGTTTTTATTCAAGTCTTGGGTTGTGGCTGTGCTGTTTCCTGGATTTGCATTGAATTGGTGCAGACTATCTGCCCAGCCTGATCAACATTCATATTTTATTGTTAGAAATGCACTGTATGGGCTCACTGCTAGAAAAGATTCCCATATGCTTGGCTTTTGGATTGTTATACAGTACTACTCTGTGTTAGGACTCAGATGAACAAATGCTATGATTTTTTAAGGGTTGTGTATTGTGCTGCGAATAGGGCAATTAGTGAGAGTATTCCAACCTTGCTAGGAGTATACTAATTGTTGTATTTTTTTCCCTCTCGCTTTTTTTAAGTGGATATAAAAAGTTATATGTATCCTTCATTTGAGGAGACCAGTTGCCATAATAGTTAATGTACTCACCTTTCATGCACAAGGTACAAGGTTTGATACTGACCTTTGGACAATGCCAGTATGGAGTTTGTATGTTCTCACTGGGTTGCTGGTGGATTCCTTCCACCTCTTAAAACCATGCTGCATATTTCCACTTCAAATTTACCCAAGCATGGACCTGTGGGCAGCAGCACCGACTCCAGATGGCTGTTCCTATAGGAGAAAGAGCATCAACTGTAGAGTAGAGTATCCTGCATATAGGAGAGCATATATCACAGACTCTATATTGTTTCAGTCACTAAATGGCGTAAACATTGGCTAGGTGATTTGGTTGTGATGACCAACCCATTTTCAAGTGATAAGTCAGTTAAGGACCTGACCTACTTAGGTCTGTGTGTGCCTGCCATAAGCTACTTAACATGGAGTTACCTGGTGTAGCAATGTTGAGTGAATGCTGAGTGTAAAACCAATCAACTTGTTAAATGTGTGCTAAGGATTGCTACACACAATGTAGGCTCATTGGCATGACACAGTGAATGACATGATGGTAAGGAGGAGGCTGGACATCCTAGATGAAAGGCCAGTGAAACAAGGCTTGGGGTCCAGCGTCTACTACACAGAAGGAGCACAAACTAGAAATGGTGTGGGAATTGTGGTGAGGGAGATTCTTCAGAAGATAATGCAGGATGTCATTAGAATTAGTGGTAGACTCATGGCAATCAGACTACAGTGTAAGGACAGAGAACTATTCATAATCTCATCTTATGCCCCACAGCAGGGTTGTTATAGTGAGGAAAAGTCCACTTACATAGCAGTTTCAGGATTTACTAGCTAAAGCAGGACAACATGAATTAGTCTTGATAATGGATGACCTTGATGCACATATCAGGACTACTGGGACAGAGAGAGCAGGACCAGGATCATGAGGGTAGGGCAGCAGGAATAAAGAATTCTAAATTTCTGTTTGGCAAATGGCTTGATGGTAGCTTAAGAGAGACAGTCACAAGATCATTGCCAACAGCTCAGGCAGACTTCCCCTAGTAAGGAAAGGCCAATGGGGTAGAATCAGTGATTGCAAATTCATCCTCAGTGAAACAGCTGGCCACAGCATAAACCACTTGTTCTCACAATCAGCTGCAAGTAGTGGTCAGATAAGGCTCCAAAGTCAACAGAGTCCAGGCAGAAGACCTGGAAGTTGACTGGAGAGAAATAACAGGCATTCAAGGAATTACTCAGGGCTGTGGTACCTCTAGAAGAAGAGGAAAGTGGTGGTGGTGAAGAAGAATGGCAGCTGCTTGAAACAGCATCTTTGAGGACTACAGAAGAGGTATGTGGACAACCCAGTTATGGAAAAAAGGTAAGGTACATAAAGAAAGCTGGCTGTAGAACGCAGAGGTCCAGGAAGTCATCAAAAGAAGAAGTGCTAGAAAAAGTGTGAAATAGAAAAAAACAGACCAGACTAAGAAAAAATACTGCTTGGATAAACAAACATGCTAAGACAGGAGTTGCAATAGCAAACAAAGCATCAAAGGCACTGTAACAGTCTCTGTAAATTGACTCAGTAAATGGGAGAAAGAAGCTATATCAGCTTGCAAGGTAAAGACAGAAAGACAAAGAAGATGGTCTTACACCCTGCTGAAGGGATGCCAGCAACAACCTGCTCACCAGCCCACAGGAAATGAAAGGCAGATGGAAGAAGTACTTTCAGCAAATATTGATGGAAGAAAACCCCGCAGAAATGTCATTGCACAGATACAGCCTACAATGAAAGAAAAACATGAGCCCTTCCTAGAAGAAGTAAGGACAGCATTAAAGAAAATTAAGTCAGGGAAAGCAGCAGCCTCAGATGAGGTCACAAAAGATTTGATCAAGATGTTGGGTGAGATGGGGAGAAATGGCTCCTGAGGGTACTCATATCAGTATGGAGAGAAAGGCATAACCCAGATGATTGAAGAATAAGCATACTAGTGCCTGTGTACAATAATGAAGGGGACATCTACAACTCCGGGCTGTACTAAGGTATCATACTCTTGTCAGAGTGCATGAAAGTTCTGGAGAAGATGATTGATAAATCAATATGTAGAGCAGTACAAATTAAGATGGGAGATGACCAGTTTGGAATCAGATCAGGATGCAGCATAACTGACTCAATGTTTGCAGTGAGACATTTGGTTGTGAAGAAGCTAGAGATGAGGAAAGAGTCCAACTGGGTATTCCTAGACTTGGGCAAAGCTAACAAGGTACAAAGAATGCTGATTTGGGCAGTCCTGCGGTGGTTTGATTTCCCAGAAACACTCAGATAATCAGTGCAGGCTATGTACAAGGAATCAGTGACTCAAGTACGAACAGTGTTTGGGCTCACAGAGAGTTTCCCAGTGGGAGTGGGTGTGAATCTGAGTTTAGCTCTGAGCCCACCACTGTTCATATTGGTTATGGACTACATTAGCAAACAGGAGGAAAGGAACAGATCAGCAAAGTGGCTATGTGCAGATGATGTGGTATTACATGCAGACTCTGTGCAAAAATGTCAGTACAGAATACGGGAATGAAATGAAAACTGAAAACATCTAGGATGAAATTGAATATAGTTAAGAGAGCTGCAATGGCAGCAAATGGGGAAAATCAGGCGAAGATGAAAATTGAGACAGAAGTAGAAATAGTGGCATAGGTTAGCAGCTTCAAGTATTTAGGAGGGTTGTTAGAGGAAAGGGAAGTCTGAATGAGGAGGTCAAAGCTAGTATCAGAGGGGCTATAGTCAACTTGCACAGAGTGGCAGAGTACTGCATGACAGATGAATGCAAAAAGAAGATGAAATGTAAGGTTTACAAAACAATGGTGTGACCAGTACTACTGTATAGTAGATAAACCTTGGCAGTAAATGCAGAGCCATTGAGGAAGCTAGATGTGATGGAGATGAAGTGCCTGGGATGGTTTGCAGAATGCTCACTGTGGGACAGAAGAAGAAATTTGGACATCAGTGCAGTAGCCAAAGTAGCCCCAATTGCAGAGGATGTCAAAAAGAACAGATTACAGTGGTTTGGGCATGTGTACAGAAAAGCAGCAGACAATCTGGTGAAGAAGATTTCAGACAGACAAGAAGAAGACAAGAGAAAACAGAGACAGTCAGCAAAGAGATGGCTAGATTGTGTGACAGAAGACCTGCAACAGTCAAGCATGACTGCTGAAGTAGGTACAAAAGTGGCACTGAAGCAAGACAGATGATGACAGTTGACCCTGACCCCATGTAGAAAAAGGAAAAAGGGGGTTGAGGATGATGATGATTATGATGGTAAACATGCTATCAATTGCTAAGGTTTTTCGTAAGTTTTCTTTTTTTGTTTTAGATCATGTAGCTAACTGTTTATATGGAGGGGATTTAAATAAAAAAATAGAAGGTAAGGAAGTAGATTGGCAAATAATGCTACAGGCAAATAAGAGCCCTGGTTTGAATGAAAGCATAAACATTAAATGTTTATTATTTTCTGTATGAATATAATTTATTACAAGTATCAAGTTCTGTTTTTAAATATACTGGTTTCTTTAAATAGTGTGGCAGTCAAATAATGAAGTCGTGATTCATTAGTTAATTATTTAATTATGTGATTTTTTTATATAAATACTGGCTTTGGACTGTATTATCTCTGATGAAGTTCAAATAAGTGGAACAAAAGTGCTTAGCAGTCTACAAACAGTAGTCTGTGCATTTTTTAGACTAATTTCTGGAGTTTCATTGTTTCAGCTTGCTGGGTTACTTATATCTGATTGATACACTCAAATCTGACTGATGCATTTAAAATTATCTGCTTGGTATCAGCAACTGCTTCTTGGGTTTTGTGATGATGATGATCATGATGATGACGATTATGATGACTTGAGTTGGTACCATATATGCCTGCAAATCAGCAGGAGTGTCAAAGATTCACTTTGGTCTTAAATAATGCCTAAGTATTTTTATTGGTAAATTACAAGGAGAGAATGGCCTGCAGGTTTTTTGGTATTGTAGATTGAGCTGGAGCTAAGCTTAGTGGTGTAGCAAAGAGTATCATAGTAGATAATTCTGTGTGTTTAGGCATAAGCTGTTTTTTTTGTAGCTATTTCTAATGTAAAGCAAAATCCTTTTAATGTAAATTGCTATGTTCAAATATGGATTTACTAGCTTCATTTAGAACTATATTATCTGCATACGGAATGTACTTTAGCTTAAGTAGGTCCCAGTGCAGATATTGTATGAACAGAATGAGATACAAACAAAGGGCTCAGAAAGCAGCTGCTGAAACTAACTGGTTACTTTAAATAATCAGCTAAAATACGCTTTTAAAACAAACACCAAAAGACCATTTGTAAGCTAAGAGCTTTCATTCAATTCAATAGAACTTTATCAGAGCTCTGTTTTGCAGGATTTTATTTGAATGTACAGTCAATGTGTTTGAGCATGCACAGTTTAGCAGTGAAAATGAGCCCTTTGGAATACAGAAATAGGTAAGAGGGCTGCATATACATTTAAATAAGGTTGCATTACAAGGTAATGAATTCTATGGACTACATAGTGACCTAACTTGTAGATAGGTTATATAACTCATTTTCTGTGCCGAATGAACAGTAAAACACAATACAAAACAATATGAACACTATTAATCCCACAAACAGATGGATCTAAAAGTAGCCCATTAGAAGAGTAGTGTACTTAGAATTCCTCCAACACTCAGCTAAAGTCAGATAGTTGGTTGTAATGCTTGTTACAGAGCTAGTACTACAGATACTGTATGATAAACAATAATTTCCCATTAGTGGTCTGATTAAAAGATACACAACTAAGGCAGATGTGTAACTAAGTCAAGAGTCACAGCTGGGATATGAACTCAAGCTAACTTAGCTAACATGAATGGGTAAAGTAACTCTGTGTTAGCTGGGCATGCGTCTTTACAGTATGGCAATCCTATGGTACATTTTTAATGGTTCCATAGTAAAAGAATGATCTTTTATGATGTCATTGCAGGAGTTTTGAGCTTCTAAAAAAATGAAGGGACTGTTCTTATCAACAAAATTCATTGCAAAAATAACACACTTTTTTCATCAACCACTTTAAATTTTTATTTAGTGTATGATAATGAGAGTGTTCCCATCATTACAGTGTATTAGTCAAGCTCTAAAGCAAGTATAAGGAACCAATTTTTGAAGTTGCTTTAACTTCTTTACCATGTATATCACCAAGTTATGCAGTTGTTTTTTTTTTTTTTTTGCAAAACATGTGATGATTTTAGCATTTTATTTTACTAGTAAGGACTACTGCCCCTGAAAAAAATTCTTAGCTATGAAAATTCCTGTCATAACATCATAAAAGACAGAACCCATAATGCCTCACTACCTAAATTAATGTATAGATTACTGCATTTCCATGTTAAATACATCAGAAGTACTTTCTTACTTCCTAGACAATCAAGTTATCATCAAATTCTTACAGGCAGAACACCTCAAACTGAAAACTGGCACATGAAGATGTAAAGGTGAAACCACAATATAAATAAGACACAACATCAACATCATTTGCCACTTGCCACCAGGTATGTTCATGGGAGGAAATGTCAGCAATGGCTGTTTGTAAGATGCATGATCTATGTTGATGGTGGGCCTGAACTATAAACTCATTCACAGTATCTGAGTATATATGTTTACTTGGGACAGATGTTCTGGGGCCATATTCCTGTGTGTGTGTGTGTGTGTGTGTGCGTGTGTTTGTGTGTGTGCGTGTGTCTGTCTGTGTGTGTAAAACATGCAAATAAATGTATGTAACAGAAAAAGAAGCAGTGACTGGTAACTGATCTATATGAATATACACATCGCATACATGAGTATAAATCCACCCTCACTCTCCCACTTATGCAATGACAAACCTGCTTAAGGATTAATAAATATGTAACTCCAGAATACATATATATATATATATATATATATATATATATAGAGAGAGAGAGAGAGAGAGCACAACATTAATAATGAATCAAGTGTATAAAATGAAAATGCTGCAAAGACATTTTTCTTACTATATTCCTATGTCTGCTAAAATTTTGCTAAAGACGTGTACAGAATAAAACCTATTGTTTTGCAATACAAGACATCTTCCAGTACTAAACATTACACCCCCTTACAAAAAGGAAGTTGCAAATTGTACAGAGCACTCATTTAAGTAATGAGGCTACATCCGGGGTGGTGCAGCGGTAGCGTTGTTGCCTCACAGCAAGAGGTTCTCCCGTTCGATTCTCGGCTGGAGTGCGGGGAGTGCTTTTTTTGTGGAGTCTGCATGTCCTCCCTGTGGTTGGGTGGGTGTCCGAAAGACATGCGTAAATGGGCATGCCTTCATTGAAGGTTGAACATTGAGCTGGCACCTCGGTGTTCGTGAAAATCTACTGCCAATCATTAGTGGGCTAGAGTTCCGCTGTGGCGACCCCTAACCGGGAAAAGCCAAAAGACAAACAACAACTCATTTAAGTAAGGAAAATTAAATACTACCAATGAAAAGATTAATTCCCCACAACCTACACCAGCAAACACATATGTCAAGGACACAGTCTTCTAATGGGATATAACATTTATCTGTGTCAGTCATGAACAACAGGCTTAACACAGTTTTTTGTCTAAAATGTAACTCTCAGATTGCTCCAACTACTATGAAAATGTTCTCACATGTTCACATCATCTAAGAAATGCTGCTATAAAACAACATTAGATGAGGATGCTTCAAGTAACAAATGCTATACATTCTGTACTAACACAAATGAACAAAGTGCAAACATCACTCAATTTTATCTGAAAAAATAATAATATCACAACTGTTTAATTATTACATATAAATAAACATCACATATCTTGACAGGATTTGTAGTAATGTTTGACAGACATAATACAATTGTAGCAGTCAAATAGCAGTATCTTAATGTCAGTGAACAGGATTATTATATCTTTATATATGTATATATGTATTTATTTACTTATGAATGTATGCATGTATGTATGTATGCATCTATTTATTTATTTATGTGTTTATTTTGCAACATCTCTTTCGTCTTATCACTGGGAGTATAATGAGAAATTAAATTAATGGTAAAACAAAGATGTTTCCAAATATGAGCAATACACTTTAAGGGTTTGTTATTTACATTTCATGTGGTAAGTGTGATAATATACTTAAGCATCTAAAAGCTGTTAGGCTGACCTCACTTTAAGTATAATTAGTCTTAACATTCAAACATTGCATATAATTAAACATTCTAGCAAATTATTCCAGATTATATAACAGACCATAGTTACAAGCTTTTTTAGCTAGCAATAATTATTATTAATTCTATGATCCTAATGGAAAAGAGTAAATACTTAAAAATGCACACAATGAAGCACTTTTCCGGTTGGCTAAGCAGGTCAAAGTTTCTAAATAGACAGACAAAGCACAGCAATATCCAGGGGCAGCTCATGCTATAGGACTGCAGGACTGCAGCCCCCCCTACTTAGAAACATAAAAAGAAAAGGGAAATAATTTTAAAAGAAAGGGGAAATCATTTTAAAAGAAAGGGGAAATAATTTAAAAAAAGAAAATGATTGAGTCCGAAACTCCATGCATGCATGCTGTGCTTGGAGTTCCATACTCTCTCAGAACTCCAGACTGCTCTGCCAGGCAGTCCAGATAAGGGAGAACAGCATTCCAGCCCTGTAGCCCAGAAGTCTGTGCAGTGATGATGACACAGAACAGACTAACTTTGGACTGCATTGTCACCAGGCTGGGGCTTCCAACCTACTCTCGTGGGAAACCAGCATCATCAGCAGACTGAGAGGAGGAACAGAAACCCAGCCGTTAGCTTGCACAGGCTAAGAAGCATGGATCCGATCAAAGAAGCTGCTTCTGTGGAAAGAGGACAGGAACAAAGACTGCTTGCTTCCATGGGAAGAGGATGGAGACTGCTGAGAAGTTGAACTAATGCAGGTCAGGTAGACAAGAGTGTGTGTGTGTGTGTGTGTGTGTGTGTGTGTGTGTGTGTGTGTGTGTGTGTGTGTGTGTGTGTGAAATGCAACAGAGAGCACATAGTGGTGGGTAGCGGATACCTCAGGCTTGAACCCTGTACCATAGATGCAAGTGGCAAGGGCCTGAATTCCCTACCCATCACCATTTGTAAAAAATGTTTGCAGATTTTTGCCTCATATTTGTTCTGTTCCTCATAAAATCTGTGGTTTCTGTATGTTTGTTTTTCCTTACATAGTCAGTAGTGCAGTGGTGCACTGGTAGCATTGTTGCTTGACAGCTACAGGTTCTTTGGTTTGATTCTAGGCTTGGGTGCCTTGTGTGTGGAGTCTGCAAGTCCTCCCATTTTACAAAGACATGTGTCTGCAATGTTTCTCCCTTGGCCTCTGCTGAAAATTGATTTTTGTTCCAAGTCAGACTTCCCTGGTTAACAAATGTTAAATAAATAAAAATAACAGGCATTTGAATTTCAGACTTCATATTCTTCAGAAAGTATATGGTAACACGAAACCTTTTATTCTTGCAATTTTCTAAGTTTATAACATGGGTTTTTGAAATTTGTCCCAATTTTTGGGACTGTATCCCCCCATTATTGACTTTGTTCATGTGTTTTGTGCTAAGAGGTTGACAGCTATGATGAGAAATGAATTCACTAAATGGTAGCCATTTAAGTTTGTCTTACTCTCTTTCACAAAACAGCTGATTTGGCATAGTGGTATGTTGCTCTGACTGTTTTGCACAGGGTCCTGGATTTAAGACTTGGCAGTGAAATGTATGGTGGTAATGCAGCATTTTATTCTAGCAACTTTCCAACATTATACAAGCAATGTTTAAAATGTGTCCCTGGATTTTGCCCCCCTCCAAATACATTTTGACTTTTTTCAGATTTCTTGTGTTGCAAAGTTCAGAGCTACAGTTGAGTATCGAGGTAGATTTTACAAGGAGCTGAGACCTGCAGGGGAACAAATGTTTAGTGCTGCTTATGCTAAGTTGGCTTGCATTGTTAATAGCACAACAGGTAGTGTACTTGCTTTTGATGAAGAAGGCTGTAGGTTCTACTCCAACAGTAGGTAGATGCATTGCTTATACTGTATTATGTTGTAAAGGGGATGGATGTTGCAGTCCTTTTTGGTGAAGATACCTAGTAACTATGAACCTGTTATCAGTTTGCCATCCATTCTCTATTGCGATATTACTAGCTTATCATTTTTTTAATGCAACACAGGCAATTCATTCCTCAAGGGCAACAGGCACTTTATTTGTAGATGAAACAATGACATATAAAGTTGTTTGCTAGCAGCAACCTCTTCATTAGTTACAGAGTTCTTTAATGTGGAATTTAGATGACTTTTACTTCAGAGATTGTGCATATTTATTATTTATTTATTTTACATTTGTTGACCGGGATAGCCCGACTGGATGTATGTCCATTTTCAGCGGAGGCCCGGGGAGAAAAGCTCCACATTAAGACAATTTACAAGACAGAAATCTTGACCATATACAATACAGATAATGTCAGACAGGTAAAACATTTCAAATACAGGAACATTTATATAGTACTGTTACAGTAACATACCAACATACCCGACTAAATACGTTAAACATTTTCAGTAAAAGGATTAATAAAACATTTTTTTGAGGGTAGCATTGTTTATAAGGTTTACCAAACCTTAGGAGGTGAGCTATTGCAGTAGAAATTAAGAGAGAATATCAGAGCACCTGAAATAGCATGTTAAAGATAGATAGTAAAGAATTGTCCTGCTAGGGGAGAAAGTGTCAGTCAGGATTTGTGCATGGGCAAAGCCATTGGGCTTTAAGGAAGATTCTTAACTGCTTCTTGAAAAGTGGGGTAGAAGAAAGGGCTGTTAATTCAGTTGGAAGAGTGTTCCAAGAGTTACCAATACAGTTTGAGAACAAGCTATCTCCAGGTTTGTTGTTGGACTTTAGGGTTGCTACTAGTACCTTATTAGCTGATCGAGGGGTTGTTAGATTTTTATATGGGCAGATAACGGTAGAGAGTATGGGTGTAACTGTGGGATAGTGTAAGATCTTGTGTATAGTAGTAAGCTGCTGGAAAAGAATCTGGCTTTGCAATTCCAGCCATCCTAGCAATTTAAGATGTTGGCAGTGGTGGGTTCGAAAAGGGGCACCAGTGGCAATTCTAGCTATGTTATTATAGGCTGTTTCCAACTTATGAAGATTATTTTTTGGCTAAGTTGGTATAGATTGGGGATGCATAGAGAAGGGTGGAGATTAAGTGAGTTCGGGCAATAGCAGTCCTAGCTAGAGGTGTGAGATAGGGTTTAAGTCTGTAGAGGAAACCAAGTTTTTTATTAACTGATTTAATGGTTAGGTTGATATGTGTGTCGAAGTTTAGATCATGATCAGTTGTTACACCTAAAAGTTTGATGGTTGTGTCCGGAGTTATTACAGTACCATTATTAGATGTAATTGTGAAGTTGATAACAGGAGACTTCTTAGTGGGAGAGAATAGTACCAATTTAGTTTTTTGGGGTTAAGGAGGAGACAGCGGTGATGGAACCAGTTTTCATCTAAGGTAAATACTGCTTGGGTACTCAAATGAAGTCCAGCAGGCAAGGAGGCTGAACATATTAATGTCGGGTCATCTGCATATTGTATGCAGGTGGTTTGTGGAAGGAAGATTTTCAGATAATTTATGAAAATAGTGAAGAGGAGGGGTCCCAGAATAGAGCCTTGTTGGACTCCAAGAGTTATAGGGAGAAGAGTAGTTAGTTTATTTTCCCAGAGGACTGCTTGTTGTCTATTTCCTAGATATTTATTGATACTGGTGGACTGTAGAATTTTGAGTAGACTTTTATGATGGGAATTTTCTGAATTGGGCAGTTTTGTCATTATTGGTGCATGCATTTTGTTTCATTGTTTACTGGAAAAATGTTCAAAACAATAAATTAAAAATGCCCTCTAACAACTGTATTGTATTGTACAAGGAATATACTTTAATACAATCAGGAAGGTGTATCAAAGAGCACGTGTATGTTTCATGTTCAAAGGGCCTATGATTTGAAAACAGCTCAAAGTTGATCTTTATCTGCCACAGGAAAAATGCATTTTCTTTGAATGTGGGTTTCAATGCTGTTTCAATGAATGTGAGTTTCAAGGGCAAAGAAGTTTTAATGCTAAGTCTGTTTTCGTTGTGAGACTGCATTGCTTTGTTTAGCAGATATATATTAGTGTTTGTGCTGTAAAATGCAAAATAAAACTTTCAAATTAAATCCAAATCATTGCAGAAGTGAAGCAGTATGCACATTACAGTGTTTATGGTAAATGGGGGTGAAATAACCAAGGAATGGGACATTGGAATGACTGCAGGGGGGAGGCTCCATTCAACCATGATTTTGTGAGGGGGAAGGGCAGCAAACTCAAAGACAGTCCCAGCTGAACTATACCTCTCAACTGTCCAGATTTTTGCTTCTTACTTTTGGTTTGTTCCTCATAAATTTGTGGTTTTCTGGCAAATCATTTAGGAATTAAGTCACTAAATAATGACAGATATTGAGTTTCAGACATCACAACCTTCAGAAAAATGCATGCTAAAGCAAGACGTGTTATTCTATCAACTGTCTTGAGTTTATACAAGAGCAATTTTTAGTACTGTTTGTATGTTCCCCCAATATATTTGGCCTTGTCCAGATTTCCTGCATTAAGATGTTGAGGTACATGCAAATAAATTGCTTTATAAAATTAGAAATATCCAAACCTCTCAACTGTCTCCAATTTTGGCTCAAAATGTTGCTCTCCCCCTAATAATCCCTCTGCAAAATGACAATTTTGGAAGAAAACATGAAGGGTTTACAATTTTATAAATAACTGTAATGATCAGAGTAATAGATTACTTTTATTTCAGAAATGCATGCAGATGCTCTTATTTTGTCAGCTGCTCAAGTTAACAGTACTAATATTAAAAAGGCGTCCCTTCTTTGACAGGTTCCCAGCTGTATTGCATGGCAATTTTATATTTTTGCATCACATTTTTGGTCCGTTTTTCATAAAATTGTGGTTTTCTGGCAAATTATTGGCAAATCATTAAAGACTGAAGCTAGAAAATAATGGCAGACATTTGAGTTTCAGATTTCATACCCTTCAGAAAATTCATACTAATGCAAGACCTACTACTAGTCTATTATCTTTCTAAGTTTATAAGAGCAATATTTAAAAATTGTTCTTATTTTTGGGCCTGTGTCCTACTTCTATGTATGGCTTTGTCTAGATTTCTTGCTCTGAGGTTGAGAGGTATGAGCCATCACTGTCAGCCAGAGACATTTCAAATTGTGACATACTTGTTGCACCCCACTCCCCACTGTAGTGGCTTCGGATGTGTCCAAGCAAGGCAAGGAGCAGTTATGCAGTGTATGTGTGCAGAATATTTCTCCATCCAAGGTAGACCACAAGTACGACCGTGGCTTTTTCATCTGTCCTTGATTTTGCAGAATGTTCTGGTTTTCTGTCATATTTTTATACTGTTGATTTATGCTTCTTATTATTCAGAAAATGCATGCTGTTGCAGTGCCCTGTTGCTCTATGTTTACGTAGCAATGCCTTAATGACCATCAGGTAAGCTTGTCAGAGATTAAGATGCAAGTAAGCTTTAATAAGCATACTGTTAAAGAATTACCAACATTGAAAGCCTTTTTGTTGCTGCCATGCATAGAATATTTACATAACTAGATAACGCATAAGCCTTAGGTATTGAAATGCATATGACAGTATTTGTAATAAAGGACAGGATTACAATATTTTCAGAAGCTCATTACATTTGTTGGAGACTTGTAGTCATCTTTGCAGGCTTTACCTGTAAACTAAACAGAATGCCAATCTATCGTGTGTGGTCCATAACCTGTGCAGTAATCCTTTAAGCAATTTATCTTGAGCTTTTTCTTGTTTGCTGTTCGTATTTTACTTTGATCATGTCTTCCCTATGAAACAAGTAGATAGTTGTTGTCAGGCAGCAGGTCTTTTTTGGATAAACATTTCTACAAGTGGGGGTATCACAGAGATTGCTACGTTCATTATGTTACTTTGTAATTTTATAAAGCTGAATATAAATTATAATTGGAACTACTTTTGACTGGAATTCCAGTAATGTATTTAACAAGCAATTTATTTTTTTCATGCCTCACAACTTTTGTGTTTCCATCTAGATATTAAGTAAGTTGTCATGTAGCCAATGCATTGAAATATTTTTTCTTCTACACTTCATTTTCTCTTGATTGGACTCTCATAATGACGGTTTGGCATCCAGGGCAGCATATTTAATTAAAGTTCCAGTTGCTGTGGTTTTTAGCATAGCTCCACCCCTTTTTAGTTGGCCAGACCCCATTCCATTGCCCCCCCCTTTCATTTGAAGTCACCAGCTGTCACTGGCAATATCACACATGCACAACATTCTAGATGAACATAAATATTATTGGTTTGGGAAATACAGAAAAACAGAACCTGTGCTATCCATGTTCTGCAGTAACCATGAACTTAATGACTGATCTACATGTCTGAGATGGGAGTATTAGGTCCATAATGCAACAGCATGATGCAGGAGTAGACAAAGGCAATTAAGCACAACAGGCAACAATAGAAAGATATGGTGTCCTTACAAACACCTTACAGACACCAATGAGGAGTAGCGCAAATCAAATGTGTTATTTCATGCATAGTGGGTAGTGAAAATTAGATGCCTGCACTACAGAAAGGAGCAAGAAGACTGCCTGCTAGTAGTCTCTCTCATCCTTGAAGCATAACTCATTCCCACCAACAGCTGCCAAACTTTGTACTATACATACACAATACAACCTCAGGAATGTCTCTGAAACAATACCACGCCACTCCAATCCATAGATCAGGCTACAGTGTACCAACCATTCTTTTTCTATCCTTGTTCCAAAAATATGTGAATCCCCACATGAAGGAATTACAATCCCCCTTCAGACCTGAGCTTAAAACAATTTTGACAACAACTCAAACTGTACTTGTCACGCAGCAGGCCACATCATTTAAGGGCCTCTCAGCCTCTATACTTTTTCTCTGAATTACTAGCACCTCTTAACTTTACCCCAACCCTCCCCCACTCTGATTCTTTGTTACTCCATAGCATATCCACCATGATGTAAACCTGAAAAATAATGTTGTAAAAGTTTTAATGTGCATTTCTCTCATAATAGGTGCTACATCTGTTGATTGTTATTGTAAATGTCATGTATTGTTACTTTCTCTTCTGTTTTTTGGGAAGTACAATGTAATACCTCTTTGATTTACTTTTTTCTTCTTTGTAAATTACTTCACCTTAGCCAAACTGCAAATGTTAGCTGTGATTAGTGTACTACATAGTAAACAAATGTAAAATAAAATAAAATAAAATCATCTGAGTCATCTTAGTAAAACAGAGAATTAGATTTATTTTATAGATGTTATATCACCACTTTTGTCTACAGATGTAAGACCCAATTAAAATACTTTTAACATTATTAGCAGCTGAAATCTAAATGTAAAACATTAGAAGAGCAATGTAATTCAAATTCCTCCTGTTTCTGACTATAATCAGGTAGTAAGTGGGAATGCAAGTCAAAGAACATAGTACATCAACTACACAATAAAAATAAATACCAAGTTAAGAGACAGACTATAAGACCAGCGGTGTAACTAAGGCACATGTATAATTAATGCAATAGACACAGATGAGATGAGGAATAATTATTATTATTAACAAGTCTGCAAGGCTATGGAATGCATCATCATGGAACTTATAAACAAAGACATTGGTAATCTCCAAACTCTGGAACCCACCCAGTTTGGGTTTGTAAAAGGCAGATCATGTCTCCTAAACCTGATAGACTTCTTTGAAGCAGGAACTAAAGCCATAGACGAGGGTAAGGTGGTTCACACAGCCTATCTAGATCTCACCAAGGCTTTTGTCACCATCCCCCACTCTGGAATTATAGAAAAACTTACTAAACTAGGTATAAATCCCTATGTCACAAGATGGGTTGCCGACTGGCTCACTGACAGAACCTACACTGAGAAAGAAGCAGACTCCAAATCTGACTTCAGACCAGTGACAAGTGGAGTACCACAGGGTTCAGTCCTGGGTCGTCTCCTGTTTGGTATCTACTTTTCTGAAGTACAGGCTAACACAGAAGGTCTTTGGCTAATGAAGTTCGCAGATGACTGCAAACTAGGAGCCATAATCTAAACGCCTAACGATGTGGACATCCTACAAAAGGGCCTCACTGAGACAGATGCCTGGTGTTAAAGCTCAATTCCAAAAAGTGCATTGTCATCCCCTTTGGTAAAAACTCTGTACCCATGAGCTACCACATAGGTGGTAGTCTACTTAACACCGAAAGTGTGATGAGAACTTGGGACACAGATGGACAGTAGTCTCTCCTTTGATAATCACATCACCACAGTTTTCAGGAAATCCTTCTACATGGCACACCTCATCACAAAAGGTTTCTCGTCCAGGAAAAAAAAGGCCATTGTTCTCCGCTACTCGTCACTCATTAGACCCATTATAGAGTACAATGCCCCTTTTGGTATGTACCTCACAAGACATCTACAACAACTGGAAAGGCCACATAAATACTTCACAAAGAGGATTAACAGCCTCAAACAGATGCCCTATGCAGACCATCTCAAAAAACTCTAGTTTTACTCCGTCGCATATCACCTACTCAGAGGTGATCTCTGCCAAACATACAAAGCTATGTCAAACCCAGAGCTGATGGACATGCTCCACTTAAATAAATCCCAATCCCTCTGAGCTACATGATCTAGGGACCTTAACCTTGTCACCACAATAAAGAGAACATGCTGGTGGGATAGATTCCTGTCCCAGAGACTTCCCATACTCTGAAACAAGCTATGCATCTATAGCAAACAGAGCTCCTCATTAGCACTCTTCAAGAAAAATCTTGATGACTGGATGGGAAATAGGAAATTCACCCTGGGGATCACCTCTGTGGCTCTTCTTGACAGGGGCACAGGAAAATAATTTTCTTGGGTGGCAAAAGCGAGGGTACCTTTTTAGCTAGGCTTATATAGGCCCTAGGGTTAATAGCCTGGTACCTAGCTATGAACTTATGAACATTGTGATAGGGCAAACAAACACTGAGTCATCTGTCCATGAACCTTTACAGTATTACAGTACTATGCTACACTTTTAATGGTGCCATGCTATGTGTAGAGCTGCAATAGGGTCATTCATAGGGGTTCTTGTGTTGCCTGAAGTACCTAGTGACCTACCATGGTTACCACCAAGATCCCTTGGAGTACCTGCCTTCTTTCTGTCCATCAATTTACTCTTGTTGATATTTCAATATATCTAGCATTTGTAGTGCTGTCTTACTATACAGCAATCATCAGTATATTTGAATCTTGTAATACTCCTCATACATAATATCTTCTTTTGCATCTACATAATGTTTATTCAAACCTGGCCATAATTTCCTTTACTTACTTTACTTGTCATATTGTGGTAGGATTCCCTTTTTAATTGTTATAATGTTATTACTATGTATTTGCGCTTTGGCAGGCCGAAAAGTGGTCCATCTTGATACATTTTCTACTCTAGATAACACATTTAACTAAATAAATAGATTTCAGCTTCTCTGTCAGTACTTAACAACTGTCAACCTTGCAGTCTTCTGTAGTTTGGAACTTGGACGGCAGAGGCTCAGTACAATACCAGCCAGATCACTCTTACCTGGTTATGATGCAGAAGTAGCTAGGCTACTGAGTCAGTTACTTACTTTACTCAGTCATAAAGGGACATGACATCCTTTCAGTATGTAGAAAGTATAGCCTGTACACCTTTGAGTTTACCATATTTCTTTAACTAACTTGTGATACCTGCATCACAAAATTAAGTTAGATACTAAGTTTTGGCAGCACTTCTGGGAGTGGAGCAGGCAAAGAATATGCTCATAATATGCTTGGATGTTTTAAGCTAACTGTCTATGCCTTCACTTATTATTTAATGGCCAATGGGTCAATACTTAATATCTTTTTGTTCATTGTTAGTTTAGACCCTGTTCAGATGTGGTGTTTTTATCCAATAATATCATTTGCATATTTTTACATATTTATTTAGTAGGAAACATTAAATGAATAAGGGAACTTTGATGGAGAATGATATTCTAAACTATCAATGTATTAGTTATTTTGCTTTCATCATTCTGTCATTGTTCAGCATTACAATTTGAACATATTTTATTTTTTCTATTTTTCTTTCTGATGTTCTGCTTTTTCTGCCTGTAGTTTATCCCTGTTCCCTACTGAGTGCACAGCACATGACTTAGTACCAACGTTTTTCTCTTTCTCTTCTTCTTTAGGTATGCACTTTCCTCTTGAAATTTTGAATAAAATGTATAAAATGGAAAAAAAATGTTTACGAGCTATTTTACTGGCCAGTATGACATAATTATAAAAACAAAAACCTGACTCACTTCCCTCCATGACAATATATGCATACCACAGTGATCTTGTATAAATCCTCATATATTTTCTTAATACACTAACACTGGCACTTATCATCTACTAAAACTCCATCTAAGGAAATCAAATTCTTCTGTTCAGGCCTGATATGATTAAGATGACATCAGTAAAGCAACACATGAAGATGTAATCTGCCTGAAATATGTTAAAGCGGTAAACAAATTGAAAATTGGCCTTACAAAAACTAAAGCCCTGATATCTGCATTTGATCCTGCCCAAACCTATCCCATATTACCAGGTAGTATTACTAAAGTATTCCTGTACACAGTGATTTAATTTTAATACGTTAATGAGTAATGTAGTCCTTTCCACGTCTCTTGACAATTCTTCCCTTTCATGTAATCACCTTCCATCCTGGTTAAGTATTAATTTCACCAGAAACTAGGCAACTGACAATGGGGATACTCATACCCCAATAAGAGTGTGGGATCTCACTCTTAGCTCTACAACTTGGACAAAATCAATGTTCATAGGTAAATACGAGGTTAGCTGCCCGTGTGGGCTATTTCAAGTCTAGCGAATTTCCCTTTTTATGTTTAAAATAACATATCCCATTTGACTCAAAAACAGGCAAGGATACCCGATGTTCAATAAAAGCTGGAGAATTTCACTTCAAAAAGTCATATAAAAATGAATGACTTTATTTGTAACTCTGTTTTATAGTTTGAATATTAACCTGAACATATTCATCTTCTTTACTTAATAATTTTAACATACTTGCATTATATTGATCAACATTCATTACGACCATGTTGCCTCCTTTGTCACTTTTCATATATCTTAAGTTCTTAAGACTTCTTAATTCATTCAGTGCCTTGCGCTTATCCACTGACAAATTATCAAACCACTTCCTATGACTATTACTTAAACATTTCTTAAAATCCCGTAAACACATTTCTTCAAAAACACTTACAGTGTGACATAAACTAGGGGTGAAACAAGAAGGTCTTTTAAAATCAACAGATACTTGTTTGACATATTTATACAACTATTGCAGGTTTAATTTATATGTACATTGCTTAAAGCCTATAGCTGTTTTATCATATCTAGCCCTTTTTGTAGGGACAAAATTAAAGCCATATTTCAGTACCTTAGTCTGTGATTTGGGAAAGACAGTATCCTCTAAGTTAATTAAATCAAAATTATTTTTTCTGTTCCTCACTGGTCATCTGTGGAGGACTCGGATGTTGTCGCCTCTCTCATCCTCACAGTTTTCCCCCTTGTAGTTCTGGTTTCTCTTTTCGGTAAAAAAAAAAACCTTTGGTCTTGCACCATTAGAGCTCAACTCTACCATTTTTGCAGAAATGTCACTATTAATATAGCCCTGCTGTTCATCAACTGTTTTGCTCTCGTTCACTAAGGAACTGGAATCTTTTCTGCCAAAATGAAAAAAACCTCGTCACCACCGCTGAAGCTTTTGATTGGCTGTTTGTTTTCTGGCAGATGACTTGTTTGTTTGTGTCTTTTGGCTTTTCCCGGTTAGGGGTGACCACGGAACTCCAGTCTGCTAATGCTTGGCAGTTGATTTTTACGTACCAGCTTCCCAGGCCTGATGCACAACCTTCAACGAAGGTACGCTCATTCACGCATGTCTCCACGCAGAAGACGCCCTAGCTGAGAATCGAATCAGGCAGCGTCTTACTGTGAAGTGACAACGCTACCACAGCACCACCACTCAGGCTTATTAGACTTATTAAAAGTAGAATGTGGTTTGTTAAAGGTTTTAACTAAACCCCAAGAAGTGTTATAACCTTTGTTCTTATTGTTTTTATTGATCTTTTGGTGCACAGGATCAAATAATTCATATGCAGTGTTGTTCTCGTAAGCATGTTCTATCTCTCAACAATTTGTTGTGCTTACGCATAACCACTTCATTCTCATGTTGTTCTACATCCTTCAATACGTGTTCATAAGCCCCATCTTTAAATTCTTTGGCCAATGTGTTGATTTCATTGGCAACATGGTCATAATGAATGTTGATCAATATAATGCAAATATGTTAAAATTATTAAGTAAAGAAGATGAATATGTTCAGGTTATTATTCAAACTATAAAACAGAGTTACAAATATAAAAGTAGAAGGAATCCCAGAAGACAAAGCTGTAGCACAATTCTTTTAATAAAAACAAACCTTGACAACAAAAGATGAGCGCTTTTGTACCAAAGTGCTTCTTCAGACAAATAACATCACTGCAAAACACATTTATATAGTAAAACAGCAGTCATCAATTATTAAAATGAGCAATTATCACTTAACTAAATCCCTTGATTTTAGAATGGGTTTTAAAGAAACCGTGTCATTGAGGCCAGGTTTCCTTTCAGCACCAAACCTCAAAATCCACTGAAGTTCTCTCTGTTCAGTATAATTCTTTAAATCTCTACCTCTGGGATTGTTAAACCCTAACTCCATTACTTTAAAAACAAAACTATGTTGCAAGTCAGATTCTAACACGTTTAGCTAAAGCATTTGTAGCATCACACTTTTTTATGGCATAAACGTGCTCACAAATCCTCTCAAAGAGCATTCTATTAGTTTTCCCTATATAGTAAGCGTCACAATCTTTGCAGGTAGCTAAATAAACCAGGTTTTTGGTCTTACAATTAGCATTAGCTTTAAAGAAAAAAGTTTGTCCAGAGACAGGATGTATAAATTCATTAGTACCATCTATATGAACACGATATCTACGGCTGCCACAGGGACGAGTCCCTGTAAAAGACTGTGATCGGGGAAACTCATTGTAACTGTCTCTATAACATAGACACTGTTTCAAAGATTTTTTATTTTTATAACTAATAAGGGGTTTCTCACCTAGCAAGTCTATAATACAAGAGTCTGAGGTTAGAATGCCCCAATTAGAATAGATAACATCATTGGCTTGCTTAATGTCACTAGCAAATGACAGGGTCAAGGGAATACATCCACCTCTCTGTGGACATGGTCTCCTATCAAAATAGTCACCATCTTCAGAAAAGTATGGGTAGCCCTCCCCGTCCTAAGATTCATGCCTTCTTTTGTCATTGTGTCCACTTCAACATTACTATAGCCTCTGGTCAGGAACTCATTCGAAAGTGCACCCAAATCTGCTAGAAAACCATCTTCAGTATTATTCAATCTTGACATCCTCATCCCTTGTCCCTTCAAAACATTCCTGTACACATGTGCCGGATGCATGCTATTACGCTGTAATAATATGTTCTGTCTACAAGATTTTCTAAAGATCCTAGATGTAAAATTATCTGTGGCTTCCTTATTAATCTTAACATCCAAGAATACTACTTCTTCCAAGGATACAGAAGAAGTGAACTTTAGAAAGGAGGTGGTACTATTCAAATAATCCAAGAACTCATTCAACTGTTGGTTGTCACCCTTCCAAAAAAGCATGACATCATCAACAAACATCCTGTAAAATATAACTGAAGTATTGTAATGAGTACCAAAAACATAGTGTTCTTCCCAATGAGCCAATACCATATTGTCGAAGCTATTAGCACATGATGAGCCCATAGCTACGCCCTTTTTCTGCAAATAATATGTATTCTGGAACATAAACACATTATTTTCAAGAATAACTTCCAAAAACAAGCACAGAAGATCAATGTGTTTCAAATCATAACCATTGTGTTTTAACAAGTATTGTTTACCCATAATGATGCCATCAGTATTAGGGATGCAGGTAAACAGGGATTCAACGTCTAAGGTCACTAGCAGACATTGAGAGGCAACCTCTCTATTACCATGTACGAAAGCATACAATTCTTTCAACAATTGCCTTGTTTCATTCAGCACTGTTTTAGCTTTCAAAAGTACTGGTTGAAGTTGTTTATCGACATATATAGAAAATGATTCAGTCAACCATTTCCTTCCTGACACTATAGGTCTAAAAGGAGGTTTTGCTATGTCTTTATGGATTTTAGGGAGTCCTTGAAAAACTGGAAGAACTGGACTGTATATTTCTTTCTTCAGCCTATCCCATTTGCTTATAGATCATTCTTACTCATTCCTTGGTTGATAAATATACATTACTCCTAATGAGAATAACTGGGATCATACCATAGATAATTTGAGGGGACCCTCCCCATTCATGGGATAAAGCATTTGGGAACTGCCACTGCCCATTAGTAGTACAATGAGCAGTCCCAGTGTACATTTCTGTTTCCCTTCCATAGATCTAACTCGGACTTGAATATGGATGGGGATGGACTTTGTTTTATTGGGAAGGGGAGTTTGTTCTACAGCAGCAGTATCCTCTGTGAGATATGACTGTCCATCCAAACTGTTATACTGATGTGGGAGAAGAGGTTTAGCTCCTTAGACTAAGTATTTCTGATGCCATTTGACTTGTTGATGTGCAGTAAATCCATCAGTAGTGGGTGAGAGGATTCCTTGCATTCCAGACACAGGTAACCTCTTAGCAGTCTGTAAGAATTTCATAATCTATGTGAAACTAAAACTTTACTGTCTTATGCTGTCTAATGTGAACTGTAGTCTGCTCTTCTTAGAGTTAATATGGCTTATTCATTCTAGTCTATGATATACTGTTCTAGGGTTATGACTTCCCATGTTGTCATGTTCAAATTACACAGTTTAAAGAGCCCTTGTGTCTTCCACATGTCATGTTTGACAGTTTTGTACAGCTAGGTAGCCAAGATGACATCCAGGCAACGTTTAAAAAACAATCTCATGAAAAAGAGTATAAAAAAACTAAATATCAGAACATCTCTCATTCAAAGTATGAAGGCTAGATCTATAAGTGTACCTTAGGCATTCTAGTCAACAAGCAGCATGTTCCATCTTCATGTGCCTCATTTGCATGTGGCAAAGCTGTATCTTCACAAAAGCTGAAACATTCTACAGAACTTTGATTTTAAGCTTCATTGTGACTATTGACTAGGAATATGACACTAAGAATCATGCATAATGCTCATGGTTATTATTGTTAATTTCTTGGACCCAGTGTATGAATCAGATAAGTTACTCAACCATTTCCCAATGGTAGCAACAGCAGTATATCAGAGAAGTTGTATCCAGGCATATGTTGACATTGATAGGTGATGTTGGAACCCTTTCATTTCCAATAAATCTCAGGAAAGAGGATTGCGCACATGGTGCAGCAGTAGCATTGTCACCTCACCGCAAGAGGTTCTCTGGTTCCTTTTGTGGGAAATCGGCATGTTCTCCCTGCATACATGTGAGTTTCCTCTGGGTGCTTCGGTTTCCTCCCATGTTTCAAAGACATGAGTTTGGAGTGTTTCTCTCCAGGCCTCCACTGAAAAGTGGCTTTGTTCCAAGTTGGACTTTCCCGGTAAACAAATGTTAAATAAAGAAGGGTACTCACATAACAGTTTGCAATAAATCAGGTGCTGTTTGAAGACACACTTCAGTAGTTCACTATCTGTACCATGTCATGTTATCTCAGTACTCTTGCAGCTTTCCATGTCACACTCCTCAATCACTAAATCAAACTCTTGTAAGTCACAGAACCGAGGCAGTAGGTTAAAGTTCAGAACTCAGAACAATCCACAATGATCGTTATTCAGATTACAAAGCACCTCCTTACATTTACCTCTTGTCTTTTTTCCAGTCTTGGAATCATGATTGGATTTCTGTTCCAAAGCAATAGTCAGGAATTTGGGATCCAGATAACCTGTTCATCCTGGAGAGTGACGTATCTTCTCATTCAGGCAGCATCTCCACCTTCATAACTCCTCCATCCTCCATTATGGCTGTCTCCCAAGTAGAAGCCTGCCTCTACATCCTGAAATCCCCTTGGATACACAGTACAGCATATTTCATCTCCACATGGTGAGCACCTGGAGCTCCTGCTAGGTGTCACCCATGTGAGCTACCTCCCATCAACCCAAGATAAGTGAGCCACTAGTGACTGCTCACTCCTATCTGCCCGAGACAGCTGCTACAGGCACTCAAGTCACTAATCAAACTCGGGTCTCCTGTAGTATAATCTGCACTTTAACCCTTTTTGACACAGATCTGCTTTTGTATAATTTCTAACCAATTAACTTCAAATGTCTCAGAATACTGTGCTTTTAATTTTATTTTTCTGGTCAAATCAAATACATTCTTGATCTGACTACATTAATCAGTCTTTTTTTGTTTGAGTATATTTGTGCTATATTATTTTGATACTAATGTATATGTCTGAGTTGCTTATATTTAAAAAATAAACCATGACTGCTAGTAATGCTGAGCTTTATCATGACAGGCATGATCTAATTTTGTGGGGGAAATCCAAGTGATTAAACATACAAGCTTGCTGTGAGTAAATCTGCATTACCCTCAAACAATTGTGGTCTATTACTACTATACAATGTTATCCTTAAAAGAAAACATGTTTTTCATTTAAGTTACTGCAATGCATCTGCAGACTTGATGGTTGGGTTGGGTTTTTTAGACTTCAGCTGGGAACAACGTCCTAATGCGCTGCACACATATGAGGCTTCTGCATGCTGGTGCTTGGACAATGCATTATAGTGGATGCAATCTCTTTCTCATTTTTTAAGGATGCATGAGTGCACATACATCAAACTGTTCACATGGGGATGATTGCAGACTCATGACATCTTGGAAGACAGCTTCACATGATTTTTCTAAACATTTTGTGAGTTTGTTTTTGTGTATACCTTTGAAGAGGATTGATGTTTGTTGGTAGTTGCGTTTGTTTCCTCCACAGGAGAGAACATGGGTGGCTGTTACTTTTCTGTTTAATAGCTGAACTTGGCTGGACTTAATCTTAAGGGTAATGCTAGATTTACAACAGCCACACTTATTACTTTTTCCAACCAAATCACGTTTGGATATCAAGATGCTTTTCAGGAAATGTCTAGAAAAAGTGGCACTGGAATAATGAAAATAAAATATAATATAGTCTTTTATCCAGGTATACCCAACTAGAAACCACTGGCTATTTTCAGAACTGACATTGAATCTTTGATTTGAATAAGTAACATGACTGTAAGAGTGCAAAAATGTTAAAATTACAGCCAGATCTACAGGCTATAACTGATTTGCTAGTCACTGTGTGGACCTGTGTATTATTCGCCAATCCATTCATTTAAAAGTGAATTATAGCATGCCCATTAATTTGACAGTTCTTGCTTGCTCTTCTCATAATTAGTGTGTCTATATATTTTCTTCAGCCACTGATTATTTTTATAGGAAAAGGAATAATGAATGACAAGTAAATCCAGGATCATCACAAATACTGCCTGCACGGAAAATTTGCATATGTTTATTTCTTAGAATTAATATTTTCAAATCCCACTGACAGTGCCAAAATCAATCACTTGCACTTTTTGCAGTTATAAATTCATTCTGAATTATTCATCAGTGTTTGTTGCTGATATATAAAAGATAATTCAGAGCAGATAAAAATAACAATGTTTTTTTTTTCTTTTTACTAAGTAACAATTTTTTTGTTAAGTAGCATTCATATGAAAAGTTTTACAGCATGGACATTGCATTAGTTGTTTTAAAAGTATCATTGCAAATGGATTGTTTGAATTAATTATTTGATTGTATTTTTATATATTGAATCCCTACAGCAAAGCCCATTTTCTGAGGAAGCCAAGGAAGAAAAGATCCAGTATCAATAGTATGTTACTAGCATGAAGTGCAGACATAATAAGTTCTATGAATTATGGGTAGAATGCATTGCCTCAGCAGTGAAATGTGCATATATTTCAAGCTCACAGAGGTATAACAAGTGTCAATATAGTGGAGACAAGCTGCTTCATGCAAAACAATGAGTAAATTCATGTTATGAAACTGCTATGAGTTCCAACCAGGCAGTGCTAACACAGTGCCAAAAAAAAAAAAAAAAAAAACTTATAGATTACTAGGGGAAGATCATATACAATGAATTACATAACATCTGAAAAAAATCCTGAAATACATTTCAGTGAGTTATCTTACTTAATGGGCCAGATTCCAAAACAAAGTTGGACACAGTGCAGTGTGCCAGAGGAAGACTTTGGTGAACTAAGGGAGAATGTGATTCTAAGAATCACCAAAAGTCAATCACATATGCTAATGTGTATGCTGTAGGATAATTCTGAAGCCTGCACACTTGCATCACATTCCAGAATACAACATATTCACCCCCAAAAAATATGACAATGTAGTATGTAAATATATTACGGCTGTCATTCAGTGGAGGTCATTCATGTTTGATACTCCGATAGCTAAGTCTAAGCTATTTTTCAAAAACTCTTGCAAATTTCACAGTAAAGTACAGAAAAACTGAAGATGCTAAAAATGCAATCCAGCAGACTGGGATTTTACAAACTGCATAGCAGGGCAATCTGCAAATGCATCCTATGCATAGACAGCCAGCACAGGGCTGAGCCTGGTTCAGTTAAGCCATTTCTCTAATCAAGAAATAATTGATAGATACAGATCAGGCATAGAGCTGGTGCATGCTGTCTATGGGATGTGTGTACCCCACATGTCTTTATGCAGCCAGTGGGGAATCCAGTCTTAGGAGAAACAAAGGTCTATCTGTGCTTGGATATACTGGCCTCTACAACATTCCAGAAGCATCTGGCTGATACTATAGTGGTGTTTTAGACAGCCGCTAGTTCCATATTAGGACAGTTCCTGGCAGTTAAGTGTAGAAATTTGGATGACTTATCTCCTTTCCAGCAATACCTAGGGAGTGCCAGGCCATCGTGAAATGGGATTGTTCTGTTTTATTGACAACCCCCCCCCCCTTTCCTTAGTGCAATTACAATACTTTAAGCAAGCGTTTAACAGAGGCCACTCAAACCTCTTTTGAAGATGATACAGAACATTACTTTAACAAAAAGGAGCGGCCATTACTTAATTGTCAGATTGTGTGCTGAGAAGTGACCTTATTATTAACTTGATGGCTTCACACTTTGGTATCATGCATAATGCAGCAATGTGGAAAGTAAGTGCCCTAATGGCAACATTTCAAGAGAATGAGATCTCTGAGGTGCTATTATGGGTAAGTATATCTGTGCACAATTAATGCTTTCTACCACATGTCTTTGTAGTGTGAAGCAACCTGTCTAATGTTCTGTCCACTTACACCAACAATTATGTACTGTTATCCAGTAGAACTCTGGCTCATGTCACCATTTAGATCCCCTTCTGTGCCTGCTGAGAATGCATTCAATAGAGCAGACACCTTGACAAAATTCTCATTGAATGATGCTGAAATCATGTTTCAGATGCCTGTACACTTCCAGGGTATACTGCAATACACATCATAAAAGGCTGTGGAAATGGTCACCATGGAGGTCTGTGAGCCATAGGTATGGGGTGATCTACCCCAAGAACTCCAAATGTCTAAAGTGGAGCTATCAGAGCATATACAAGGTGGTCATGAGGACACAAGGGATAGAACATCCAGGTGTGGGCAATGAAAGCTGTCTGGCTCAGAAAATTTGAGACATAACATGCCAGCCATTCACATGTGCATAGATACACCAGTGCTGTGTACCTATTGATGTCAATATAATATCATTTTTGGCAGCGCCAGTAATCCATGACCATGGAGAAAATCATACATCCCATTCAAGTACTTACTCAAAAAACATAACATTGGTAACACCTGTACAGAATATATCCAGATGCTTGGGAAGTACATAATTATTAGAAAGGGAGGAATTCACTACAGATACATCACCTACTTTGGGCACTTACATGAGCTGAATGCCAATGTAATACCTGAGGGTTAAGGGAAGTGCTTGCATATGTCTACTGCTGTGTGTGTGTGTGTGTGTGTGTGTGTGTGTGTGTGTGTGTGTGTGTGTGTGTGTGTGTGTGTGTGTGTGTGTGTGTGTGTGCGTGTGTGTATGTAGCATAGTACTGTGTACTGGAGGTCAGGTGTTGTTTTTTGGTTAGGGGGGAAAGTAGCACATTGCAACATGTGTATAAGTGTGTAGAATATCTGACAGATATATAAGTCAATACATATGACATCATGTGGTAAGACAAATTTGGAAATGTGCATATTCCATGCATTGTACATCCTGACAAGGGACATACACAACATCACAAACATGATTGCTGAGGACTGTAATAACTGACTATAACTAACATACCTGATCAATACTTGGAAGTACACATGTAGTTGTAAATAATAGCATAGGAAAAGAAGTGAAAGCAGAACTGTGCAAAAAAGCTTCCTATTGGGGATTACCAGGCTAATATGTATATCTGGGCATGTATATAAGCACATATAGATACTGTATGCATATGATATCATAGGTTACTTGGGCAGCGAAGTGCAGAAGCCTGGGATGTGAGACTAGGAAATGCATGTGTCTAGGTCTGGTGCAGTATATCCTTTGGCAGCACCTACAGAATAATGAGCCATAAGAAACATATGTGTGATCTTCCCTGTATACATGTGCAATCAGCATTGGTAAGCAAATAGTAAAAAGCTGTACCATTAATGATTTATGTCATAACCAACAACATTTGTGTAAATATAGGAACATGCATGTGTAGCACAAGTGTAAATAAGCACTTACTATAAACACATTTGTACAGCACAACGATGTGCAGCGTTTTAAAAGGATAACCTGTGGCAATATGCTCAACATGTGGACAGACATACATGACATCGACAATGATTTGAAGTGCTTACATTTAAATAATACCAAAACAGAATCCCTGTGGCATCTGACATGTTAAACACCACTAACATGCACAGTGTGCTGTGGTGAGCACGGCAGTCATCATTGCCACAGGGTCGGGGTGATACAACAAGGTACTCACTGAGATAACTGGAAAGGTAACCCTCATGTACACAAGGACACCCATACTGCAGTTCATACCATGTTCCTGGTTAACCCTGCTGCATGAGGAAATCAAAGGTGAACAGTGTTCTACTGCTGATCTAGGGATGGCACTATGTGTACTTTAGGACATAGCAGTAGACTACTCACTGGCATGTTATTTATGACAGGATGTGCTAGTTTGAGTCTGACTGTGGTGACCCACACCAGTTGTACATGCATGACTTAGCATAGATATTAAATGTATTCAAGGGCCATAGCTGGAACATGCAAGATGTTGTCTACCTCTCACTCATGATGATATAGTGATTATTTGGTTCAGGACATATATCACTCGGGAGCTGTTCTGGCACTGCTGACACACTGCTGACAGAAACTACACAAAACAGCATGAAAGAGATGCCAACTTATCACATTGTGCATCCAATGTAGAGATAATCTCTCTGAGCCTGCACTTCTGACCTCTATGTGATACACAGATGTGGTGTGCCACAAAGTCAGTTGCATTAGCAAATGAATGCAGTTCAACGCCATGAGAGTGCTAAGACCAATCAGGCACCTGTAATTGCAGTCTACATCTACAGCTACATGCTTGTGCATCTTCATCACTTGAATATGTGATGTCCTATGGACATTACTTGTATGTCATGGGGCTTTCTCGTCACCACTTTCAGATTCACTTGGGGACTATGTGTTTGCTCATCCTGCAAACCAAGAGGCCAATGTACATATATCGTGGCTAACTGTGGGTCCATATCCACAAACAGGATAGCTCTCATTAAATTTCATACCTCCCTAGAATATATAAAGAGCGACATCATGGATCTCTCAGAATATGTATCCCAGGGTGGTATGAGCCTAACACTGAGCAGCATTTTACCTTTCCAAGGATGATGCCACAATACAAACAGAAAATGACTGACTTTAATAACTGGCTTGGTTTCTGGTGTCATTCTAAGGGGGTACAATATTTGTCAGCATGGAAGGAAATGGTCACCAGACACACTGCTTTGCCAGGGATGGTCTGCACCTCTCCACTGTAGGCTTTCAACTATTAACTAAAACATTGTATGTCCCCATAGTGCCTTTTTAGGCAATGCTAAACTGAAAGCACTTTCAACATACAAAATCAAAACCAAGAAAATCTAAACATGTTACTGCTCAATGCTAGGAGTCTAAACAAAAAACTCCACTCCCTACAAGCTCTCCTTACCATAGAGAATGATGCCATCTGTGCAGTCACTGAGACATTGTTTAAAGCCACGGAGAACACACAGACAGTGCAGGGCTATAATGCCTTCCACACATTTAGACCAGTTACAACAAAGGCAGGGACTAAAGGTGGAGGTGTCTTGATAAACATCACAAATAAATATACCTCAAGGCTGGTCAGACATGATGATGGCCTTGAGCTTCTCCATGTTCAGATCACTGCAGCCAAAATCCCATCACACTTCCTCAAAAGTTATAGGTCCCCATCTATGACCCAAGAAACCCATGTCATGCATTTAAACTTATTGGAAACACTCAACTTCCAACCAAATACCTTATTCATGGGTGCCTTTAATTACCCCACTATCAAATGAGAATCATATATGACAAAAAATGTATAGGCACAGAGATTCCTGGATTTTGTAAACACAAACTCCCTAGACCAGATTGTCAAAACAATGACCAAAGGTGTAAACATGCTGGATCTTGTTCTCACTAATATGGGAGAGTGCTGCACCCCCCCCCCAAGTGTAATATCTGCACTGGTAAGGTCATACCACAAAATGGTCTCCATTGAAGTAAAAATAAATCCTAAAACCCCAGCTAAACCTGGAATATTTAGGAACTACTCTAAGGCTAACGTTTAACTATTAAGTATTAACCTGGCAATATGTCAAGACCCCATAAACCCTGACAACACTGCTGCCTATACTGAACTGATCATAGAATCCCTATACAAGCATGTTAATAACTGCATAGTGGCAGCTGCACTCACCATGAAGAAATGCAGAACTAACAGAAAAAACAAGACACACTGGTGGAATCATACCATCAGTAGACTGTATAACAGAAGGAAGAAAATCATGGCAAAATTATGAGGTGTAGCAATCATCTGGATAAAAGCATGCTCATTAAACTAAAAAAAAAAACAACTCACAGGACAAATAATGTCTAGAAAATCCAGATCTCAGGTTAATTAGCCTCACAGGCCAAGGACAACCACAAGGCATTCTTTAGCTATATCCGCAACATCAAAGGCAATACACAGTTGTGTGCAGAGCTCATTCTTAATGGAGCCACCTATACTGAGCCAGAAGATATAGCAAACCTACTATCTGACTAATTCAGCTCTAACTTTATCCCTGTCAACCTTCCCTCAGGAAATGCCATCAAATATAACTCCCTTGCTATCACTAGGGAGCAGGTTATTAATGCTCTCTCTCTCTCTCTAAAGCCAGGAACACTGATCAATGGGCCCAGACAATATCCCAGGATGCCGTTTTTTTAATTTTTCCAAGTCTTTTGGGTTTCTAATACCATGAAATGAATGGACCCCATTCCTAAGTCAAAGTATAATTAAAGTTCATGAAATTAGTATTGTTTCAGTCTTTGATGTAAGCCAGAAGTGTATGTCACAACACCCGCAGTGTGCCCAATAATGACTCCTTCTGCAATTTGTACAGGTTTACATGTATTGGTAACAAATCTAAATACAATTGTAGATTCTTTCTTATAAGACACATTGCTCCAGCTACTATTGGAACTGTCTGGGTATCATTCTTCCACTTTTTTGCCTGAAATTCCTGATACTTTATGACTTTGTGTCTCTCTGTACGCAAGACACAGTCATCAGTGGATGTGGCAGTTTCAATAATCAATGCTACTTTTGTCTTCTTTTCATGGACAACTATATCTGTTTTTCTAGCATCTATCTTTTGAACTGTTGGTAATGGATGATCTTACATGATATAGACTTCATCATTTTCTATGATGCTTTGTGGCTCAGGTTTCCAGTGTTTTTCAGCCACTTGAATACCATAATGTTTGCACAATCCCCTGTGCAACAGTCTTACCACATTATTATTCCTTTCATTATACAGTCCATCTGCCACTAGAATGTCACAACCAGCAATGAGGTGTGCAACTGTTTCTAATTTTGTTTACAAAACCTACATTTGTCTGTTTTTCCCACATGTTCAATGGACTTTGTAAAACAACATGTATGTAGTCCACTATCTTGGGCCGCCAATATTAACCTTTCATTTCTTGGTTTGAATTTGCCTCTCCTTAACCATTCTTGCTTTCCATCCTGATCAACTCGAGGTTCTTCTGGAAGTTTTCTATACTTGCAACTATATTTATGCATTTTCCACATTTCTTGCCTTCTCATCTGGTCCTTCACCTTATATTCTTTCTTTTGTTTTTTGGCACATTCAGTTGTTGCTGGATTTTTATCTCCTTCTGGTATGATTTCCATTCCCACTTGATGCTGATATGCTTCTGCTAGACTAAGCAGGGAAGTCATCTTAGATTTATCCTCCTCATGTTTCAAAACTTTCACTACATTCTGGTCTTGTGAGGTCAGTAGATATGTGTGCAGTCCACGATGCCTTCTATATGGCATGACACATGACCTATCAGGATCTCTGGAATTGCTGTTTAACTGTAGCTTCCAAACCAACTTTGTGCCTCATGAATGGAGAACAGCAGTAGTAATCCCTCTGCAAAAGGTGGGCCATCTACAGACTTATTAATCTCTCTAGTCTCATATGCAAAGCCATGAAAAGAATTATCATGGAAATGATAAATATTGACAAAAGAGACCTCCAGACACTGGACACAACCCAGTTTGGTTTTGCCAAGGGCAGTCATGCCTACTCAACCTGGTGGACTTCTTTGCGAAGGTCACCAAAGCAATGGATAAGGGCAAAATAGCTCACACTGCATACCTTGACCTGGCCAGGGCATTTGACACTATACTTTACTCGGGCATTGTTGACATACTCAAGAGGTTTGGTATAAATCCTAATGTCACCTGGTGGATAGCCAGCTTAGTCAGAGGCAGGACCCAGAAAGGTAGAATTGTGAAGTTCACCTCAACAAAGAGGCCAGTCACAAGCCGATCCACTCAGGGATTGGTCCTGGGACTGCTCCTTTTTGACATTTACTTCTCTGAAATCAAGTCCAATGTCAATGGCCTCTGGCTGACTAAATTTGCAAATGATTGTAAATTAGGAGCAGTCATAGAATCCTCCAGTGATGCAAATGTTCTCCAGGAAGGGGTGATGCAGACAAATAATAGTTGTCAGAGCCATGGACTAAAACCAGATGCCAAAAACTGCATACTAGCATCCTTTGGGAAGTCATCCACCCCAATGACTATCATATTGATAACACACCCCTACAAGTTGACCCAGCAGTCAGGGACTTGGAGAAACACAGAGACAATAATCTAGCCTTTGACCATCATGTGTCTACAGCAGTGAGAAAATCATTCTATGCTGTGCAGCTTATATAGAAAGGTATGACATCTAGGTCCAAGGAAGTCATTGTTCTACTGTATTCAGCATTCATCAGACCTATCCTTGAGTACAATGCCCTCTTTGGTATGTACCTAACCAGGCACATCCAACAATCAGAATGTACACAGATGTTCTTCACTAAAAGATTACAGAGCATAAGTAACATGTCCAGTGTAGACTGCCTCGATGCTCTATCCATGTATTTTGCCTCCTACAGGTTGTTGAGGGCAGATCTATGCATGCTATACAAGGCATTGTTAGAGCCCACTCTGATGGATCTCCTGTATATCTGCAAAACAAATAGCACCAGAAATACCCATTCTAAAGACTTAAAAAAACTTGCCTGTGATATAAATAAGACCTGATGGAGAGACAGGTATGCATCCCTGTTACCTCCCCTTTGAAACAGGCTCCCCATCCATGTGAAGCAAAGTTCCTCCCTAACCCAATTCATGTGTAACTTCGACAATTGGATGGGGATGAGGAAATTTATCCATAGTTTGCCATCTATGTCTCTAATGGACATAGGCAGACTGTAAATGTTTCATATCCTAAGCCCCTGCTTACACTTATTAAGGGTATGAGAAGTTGTCAGAGATTTGAGATGCATATCTAGGCTTAAAAAGGCTCTTATGGTCATTGGCCTAGTAAACACCTATGAACCTATGCCAGTTGCTCAAGTTAGTCTCTGTAGCCAGTAGCTGATGCTGAACTACTGGCAGTCCCCACCCCCCCACCCCCGACAAATGTTATACCTTAGGACTACAGGACCATCTTTAGGTGGAATGGACAAAGTTAACTCATCAAAGTTAAATCACTGTGACTGTGAGTGATGTGATTTTCCTGCGACAAAAGAAATGGCATATGTATGGGAAGTCAAAATGAGTTTTGACAGCATACTACCTTGACTGATTACTGAGACACATACCCAGCTCATCACTGTCTGAAGACACAGCTGCACTGCAATTCCTGACTCACCCTGGGGAATATATATCAACATAGAGCAGCAGTAGGTGTGCAGCTCAAAGGACATCTAGCATACACAATGTTATAGTATGTTAAGAAATGACATGCTTTGGTGTTTTCCTGAACCGACTTCAATGCCACAAGCTGGAAGGCACCTCTCATGACACAGATAGTGATGAAAAAACAAAAAAAAAAACTACAGAGGTGCACTAGCAACAACTGTGGAATGCCAAGTTAAATTTATTGACAGTTAAGCACTTTCGTTCCTTAATCAGTGTAGAAACTTCATCAGAACTAAACATTTAAAGTTAAAAACCAGTTTATATACACTTCAGTTAAAAAACATATAATGTTAAAATCCGGTAGAAACAAAAAAAACAATTACATAATTAAAACCTTAACAAGCATCGAAGAATTTCAAATTTAAGACTGAACTAATGGAACAGGCTTAATTTAGCCCTTGGGTAACTCATGGCATCTAACCTCAAATGCCATTTTAACTCACATTTTTCCAAATGCTCATTTATTATATACCCCTGGGCATCACTCAATGCCTGTTCAATAACCAAAAATCCAAAATAACGCGTGTTAAAAATGCTGACACATTTTTATAATACATTTGTGATCTTACCCTTCATAATATCCAATGCGTGCTTGTACATCCATTCTTTTAATTTTCTAGTTCTCTTACCTATATAGAACACTGAACAAACTAGGCACTTAGCCAGATAAACTATCTGCTTAGAACTGCAGGAGAAGTGATCATTCATTTTAAATATTTCACCTCTGATACTAAAGCTGTCACATGTAATCACCTTTGGGCAATGGGATCAGTACCCACACTTGCATATCCCTCTTATTAGATTACTTTTTTTCCCTCTACAGTCTTATTCTATTTTAAATAGATTTGGAATGCCTTATCTTCTTTAAACACAATACAGGGTTTTTCTCCTATTTTTTCCATACTGGATCTGTCTGATGTGAAAAATACCCCAATTTTTATAGATGCAGTTCACAATGGCTCTACTGTTGAGAGTATATGTAACAACAAAACTTTTGTTACTCTCAAAGCCAGTATTTCTATTGGAAGAAACAACTCTGCAAGTATCAGCCCTATTTCTATCCAACATAAGTAAATAGGTACCATTCCTTCTCTTAGAAAAAATTCTCTCTAATATCCAACATGAAACCCACGGGGTATCTTCTCTTACAAAACATATCACCAACTGTTATATTCTTTATAGAATAACTCCATCTGTGAGATCATTCTGGCCAATATAAACAGTTGTCCAACTCTGGTTCCTAGTTAGTTACAGCTAGTGATGTAATGTTTCCCACTAATGAATGAGGTGTAGGCCTGCTTAACTTCCCTCCCACCTTAATACCCCAGCCAAACCCCCACACCCATGCATTTAATCCCACTTTTTAATGACATCACAAACCTACTTAAATATACAGCTACACATAAGGGCAATTTCCACACATTCACTCGCCCTATACCATCCATCACAATAGCATTAATATTCTCTTTCCTAATTTCCCATTTTCTCACTCAATGTGTACTTTGTTAATATGGCATCCACCACAGTACTTCTAATGTTGTATTTCCCAATCACTCACTCTACGACTGCCCAGGAAATATCCTCCCTTCCTTCCCTTTGCACTACTGCACTCATTTCCATTCCAGTCTAAAAACCTCACATATTATTTTACCAACCCATCTATTAGTTCATTTAAACAACCTTATTTCAGCTGATAAATCACAAAACACTACTGTCATGAAGAAGACAAGGAATGTTTAATGCAAAATAATATAAACATGATAAGCACTTTCACGACTTATTGTTGCTTCATCGGACCATTAAAACATATAATTCCATTACACACTTTAAATATGAAAAATCATTAAAATCCAGCCAATCATTTTGCAGAAACAGTTACTAAAAATGCAAAACAAATTAAAAATTTAACATGAACCAATAGAGTGCAAAAGTTGCTAACCAATCATAGACAATAAAACAAAGCCTGAACCTATCACAAGATAATGCCTACATCATTAGGCATTTATGATGCGTTTAGTAGAATCCATTCATCTAAAATGAGCCAATTGTGCTATTAATCAGCTCTGCATTCTCCTATCAAAATTGTCTAACACATTAACTTATCAATGTTCGCATCTGCTCAGTACTGCCAATCAAAGCATGCACCTCAACTGACCAGTATCTGAGCTCTCTCAGAAGCCTTATATACCAATCAAAATACTGATATCAATCAACCTATCAAAGTTTAAGAAAACCAGTGTTATCCAATCAGAGGGCGTTCACATAACAAAGCAGTTGTTATCCATGTCAATAGTGCAAACTCACGAACAAACACTCACTATGCTTGTGATACCAAAAACAAAGGGATTCAGAGCCCATTATCACTCACATATTGGGGGCAAAACCAAGCTCACCTAGCAAACATATAATAACCCAATGTATCTAATCATACCCTTCCATACATCTAACCTAATCAACATCTAATATCTCTAAAATCATCAATACACTCACAGTCCCTAGATGTGTGTCAATCAATAAACAAACTACCATAGGGCAATATCTGCCATAATAGGCCTAAAGGATGTAAACAAACTGCATCACTGTAAGCATTTGATCTACACTCCATACCCCTGCCTAGGCTAGTAGAGACATAACCTTTCAAAATCATTGGATTCACATCCTCGCCAACCAAAATGCATGATGCAATCATCAAATCAGAGAGAAACCGGAACAAATCTAAAAGCTGCAAATACCAGTCAATCTACAGACACTTATCAGCCAATTATATTAAGTGAAAGTGAATCTGGCCCAGTCAAAATGCTTCACACAATTGCATGGCCGTTTCAACAGATTGCAGCTCACTCTGTTCACAAAAGATCATTATGCAGACACAGTAAATAAAACAATCAGCAGCTGCTGATGTATATTGAAAACAAGCTCAATCAACAACATAAAAGCATAACAACCATATCAACCTAGCTACACTGTCTACAGTGAACTATTGAACAACTGGCCAGGTCATACAAAAATCTAACTGAAGAATCTCTAACTGCAACTAAATAAAATAAAATTAAAGTCAAAGTCTCAATTTTATTTAGTTTCATTTAGACATTTTTGCATCACATGTTTGGTTTGATAGATGGTTTAGTGTTGATTCCATTTAATGACATCCTATATATTGATTTTTTGTTCATAGAATGACGTTTGGTCTATTGAAGTAATCGCGCGATTATGAGAAGCACCTTGATTGGATTTTATTCACTTTCACATAATCTGAGAGTTCATAGGATGTCTGTGGTTGATTGGTTTGTAGGTTTGAGGTATGTTTTTATTTGCTCCCTAATTGATGGCAGCATTTTGTGTTTTGGTTTGTTCAGATGTGGTTTGATTGACTTTGGTATGTTATGCAACCGCCAGTTTAGGCAAGGGCATGGAGCATAAATTGGTAGAGTTTCACGACAAAATATCTGTAATGATGTAGTTGCCCTTTTTATACTTTGGCAAATGTTTTATGCCACTTAGATCACTGATTAACATATATAGGGACAGTGTGATGTTGGAGGCTTTTAGCTATAAGCAGTATAGATCTAAGAAATGAATTGAAGTGAGTCAAGCCATATTAATGTGATTTGTTGGATAGCTATGTGTAATTGTGTTTGATTGGATAACTCTTTGATTTATGAGACCTGACTGGTCCTTATATATTTAGGGTATGGTAGGCGTCCCCTTTTTCTTATTGCTATAGAGACTCGTTTTTTTGATTAGATATATACTGAGAGTACAATTACTTTAATTTTATTTTATTTTATTTACTTATAGATAGAGATTCTTCAGTTAGATTTCTTGTATGACCTGGCTGGTTGTTCGATGATTCACAGTTGACAGTGTAGCTAGGTTGATATGGATGTTATGCTTTTATGTTGTTGTCTGAGCTTGTTTTCAATGTATATCAGCAGGTGCCAATTGTTTTATTTATTGTGTTTGCATAATGATCTTTTGTGAACAGAGCAAGCTGCGATCTGTTGAAGTAGCCATGTGATTGGGTGAAGCATTTTGATTAGGCCAGATTCACTTTCACTTAATATGATTGGCTGATAAGTGTCCCTAGGTTGATTGTTTTTTGCAGTTTTTAGATTTGTTCTGGTTTCTCTCTGATTTGATGACTGCGTCATGCATTTTGGTTGTTGAGGATGTGAATCCAATGATTTTGAAAGGTTATATCTCTACTAGCCTAGACAGAGGTATGAAGTGCAGATCAAATGCTTATAGTAATGCAGTATGTTTTTATCCTTTATGCCTATTATGGAAGGTGTTGCCCTATGGTAGTTTGTTTATTGTTTGACACACATATGGGAACTACGAGTGTACTAATGATTTTAGAGATATGCAGATGTTGAATAGATTAGATATATGGAATGGTATGACTAGATACAGCGTGGTATTGTATGTTTGCTTTGGTGCGTATGGTTTTGCCTTCAATATGTGCAAGATAATGGGCACTGAATCCCTTTGTTTTTGGTATCGCAAGCATAGTGAGTATTTGTTCTTGAGTTTGTACTATTGACATGGATAGCAACTGCTTTGTTATGTGAACTCCTGATTGGATAATACTGGTTCTCTTAAACTTTGATAGGTTGATTGATATCAGCGTTTTGATTGGTCTATAAGGCCTCCAAGAGAGCTCAGAGACTGGTCAGTTGAGGTGCATGCTTTGACTGGCAGTACTGAGTAGATACAAACACTGATAGGTTGACATGTTAGACAATTTTGATAGGAGAATGCAGAGCAGATTAATAGCATGATTGGCTTGTTTTAGATGAATGGCTTTGACTAAACGCATCTTAAATGCCTACTGATATATGCATTATCTTGTGATATGTTCTGACTTTGTTTTATTGTCTGTGATAGGTTAGCTGATTTTACACTCTATTGGTTCATGTTAATTTGAATTATTAACATTTTTAATTTGTTTGGTATTTTTAGCAACTCATTTTGCAAAATGATTGGCTGGATTCTAATGATTTTTTTTGTGTGTTTAAAGTGTGTAATGGAGTTATATTTTTAATGGTCTGAGGAAGCAACAATAAGTCATGAAAGTGCTTACCGTGTTTATGTTATTTTGCATTAAACATTCCTCATCTCCTTTGTGACAGTGGTGTTTTATGATTTATAGTTTGTTTTTGTTTGTATACCACTGGGTTGCTGTTGGAGTGTTTTTATTATTTTTTGATTCTGTTTGCTTATTTCATCTTATTTGTTTTTACTCCTGACTTCACACCCCACCTTACCACATTATTCTTATTCTTGGTATGTTATGCAACCACCAGTTTAGTGCTTTGATTCTCAGCTGTATCAATGTCACTTAACTAGCTCACTGAACAATCTCTTGGATTCTCAGCTGAGTCTATTTCACTTTTTATCCAACATACTGACTACACTTATCACTCTAATTTTATAACTTCTTTGCCTCCGCATCTCACCACTAGTAGATATTTAACTCACTAGCTTAACTTCTCTACTTATTCAGCTACCTATTGTCCTCACAAACTATCAAATTACTCTTACACCCAAAACTTCTATGCCTAGCATAAGCCTTTCTTTATACCATTTTCTCAAAAATTCTACCCTAGAAATTGCTCCACATCCTTTCAGCAGCTCACCTATTCTTTACTTAAAATACAATTTTTTTTTTTACCTCTCCTCACTACCACCACAGAACAAAACAAAAAATAAAAATTACCATTATAAAACCACTTCACTCCATCCAACATTCTTTAAGATATGGTGACATATACCTTAACCCAGGCTCTCTTTTCATTTCTACTCCTGTATCACAAATATCCCATCTGGTCACCTCTAATAATTCCAAACAACTGTACTTTATCTCAATAAATATTTTTATTTATTTAACATTTATTTACCAGGAAAGTCCAACTTGGAACAACGCCAATTTTCAGCAAAGGCCCATGGAGAAATGCTCCAGGCACATGTCTTTGTAACATGGAAGGAAACTGGAGCACCAGGAGAAAACCCACATGAATGCAGGGAGGACATGCAGACTCCGCAAAAAAGGCATCCAAGCTGAGAATCAAACCAGAGAACCTCTTGGTGTGAGGGAACAACACAACCACTGTACCATCTCATATGCAATGAAACATCTGTAATAAGATTAATGAACTGCATGCTGGGGTCTCTCATTATGCAAATGATCTTGTTGCTCTTACTGAGACACACTTAAAACCTCGTATAAAAGACTCGGAAATTATTTTCCTAGTAGATAGCATCATTAGAGCTGACTGGCTTAACAGAAAAGCTGGAGGGGTATCTATCTTCTACCCTACTATGTATTACATTTCTCCTCTTCAAAATCTCTGCTAAAATTCATGAATGCAGAGCTATTTATCTCCTACATAAAATGAAAAGACAGCAAACATCTTTGTATAATTGCTCTATATATCCACCTTTGAAGACATCCTTTACTAGATCTCATACAATATTGCCAATAAAATAGTCAACCTAGGTGCGGTCAACATCAGCATCAACTGAAGTATTTTTACTTCTAACTATCCTTCTTCTAGTGTCAACCTTTATGGCTTCAAACATCTCATTATTTCGGCTCTCCACAATAAATCCCTGGACACTAGTCCCATTCATGACTGGATTCTAGTCTCTGATCCTTGTAACTACACTGCATCAGGAACCCTTCCTGTATCCCTTACTAATCACTGTCCTGCATATGTTATTATATGTTTTACTCACCATGTGAAAAAAAAGCATAACAAATACTCATGATCTCTCAAAATTTAACTGAATCATATTTAGCTGTTCTAAACTCAGTTAACTGCACTATTGCCAATAGATGAGGCAGTAGAAGGGTTCAATTTAACTTTATTAAGCATTCTAAGCAACATTGCCCCATTATGTAAGGAAGAGAATAAAATCTAACTTTGTCACTTGTCTTATTAGTCAGAAGAGAAGTCTTACACTAAATAGAGGCAAGGCATTGAACTACTGGCAGAAATTTAAAACACTACAGAAAAACCTATAACATTCTTATGAGCTTTATAGCCTTATTAAAAAAGCAAGTTGATCTTGATAAGAAACAAAACTATTCTGATTTACAAAATAACCATATAAATAATACCCCATAATTTCGGTAATTGCCCCCCCCCTTAAAAACACTCACTCATGTTTAACTCATACTTCATTGTTTGTGCAGCTGCCCTCACTAACGAATCCTTTCCTGACAACCCTGACTCATGTCTAACCCCATTTACTAATAACCCCCACCCTCTCACGAAAACCAGTCACCACCTCCATCATAAAAAATATTATCCAAACTTCAACTCTGCGCAGGCTCTGCAGAAAACTTCCTGCAGTATACTTCAAAATTGTTGATAATGCCATTGCATATCCAGTCTCCATCCTTATAAACAAGCCAATACAGGAATCCTATATTCCTGCCATATGGAAAAAATGCCGTATCATTCCTCTCCACAAAGGTGGCACTTCTACCGAAATATCTAATTTCAGACACATTTCCATCTTACCCCCTCTCAAAAATATTAGACAAAAATGTGTCCATAAACAACTATTCCAGCATTTCATAAAGAAACAATTCCTAACCAATATTCAACATGGTTTTAGACCTGCCCATAGCATATCAACTGTCCCACTAACTTTTAAAAATATCATAAATAAAGTCAGGGATAGAGGCAAATTAGAATCATCTTTATTCCTAGACTTATCAAAAGCTTTCAAAACTGTATCTCATAAAAAGCTCCTACTAAAATTGCACAATGGGTATCTCACAGCCTTCTCTGGGATTCTTTCACAATTGTGTAGGCGTCTTGCTAAGCCTACACAATGTAACCATGTTAGTGAAATGGGCAGAAGCGCTAATTAAATATGCATGCTGCTCATCACACCTGCACATTTACAAACAACTATTCATGGCCAGCAATAATATTCACAGCCATGGAAAGGTGCATGCATCCACAAGCACAGAATGTAAACAAAACAGCTTGCTTATAAGCAAAGCTAAGATATGAGCACATGCTGTAGCGCAGAAATTTTAAGGGTAAGTACAATGAAAGAATTCTGGGGGAGGGGAAGTAAAAAGGAAGAATTGTATTCTAAGAATAATGGTTTGTAATGTATAATAATTAATAGGGAAGGGGAAAATGTAGTCAAATTCTTCTTCTTTTGGCTTTTCCCAGTTAGGGGTCACCACAGCAGATCACCCGTCTGCTCATGATTGGCAGTGGAGTTTTATAGTGTTGAGTTGCCAGCCCAGCACCCAACCTTCCACAGAAGGCACACTCGCATGCTCACACTCACACCTCGGGCCAATTTAGTGTGTCCAGTCCACCTACAGCATGTCCTTGGGATGAAACCAGAGCACCCAGAGGAAACCCACATGACCACAGGGAGGACATGCAGACTCTACACAGGAGGCACCCCAACCGAGGATCGAACCGGAGAACCTCTTGCTGTGAGGTGGTAATGCTAACTGCTGCACCACCATGGCTGCCTGGTAAAGTGTTGTCAAATACCACAGGCAAATGTGCTGAAATATCAAAAAAAACATTGCTAACATAAATCCTGCAATACTAATGTAATGATAATTAAAATGTCAATAACAATACTGGTATTCAAAAGTGATCAGCTTATTACAGTTAGATGCACACATTCCCACAACTCTTCCACTGAAGCAAAAAAATGGACATTCCTTCTGCTGAGACCCCAATCATGTGGTCAGATGCACAACACTCTCCCTTCCACCCTCATGCCCCATCCAGTCATTTCCTGTTTCTGTGCCCTACCCCAACCCTACTTAAACATATTTTACTAAAATATATATATTTTTCTTTTAAACTGTAGCAATCAGTTTTCTACAAATGCATCATTGAACAGTTGCTACAACTGCGGTGGTGGTGCTGCGGTAGCGTTGTTGCCTCACAGTATGATGTTATCCTGTTCGATTCTCAACTAAAGCATTTTCTGTGTTGAGACATACGTGAATGGGCGTACCTTCGTTGAAGGTTGTGCATCAGAGCTGTTAACTCGGTATGTAAAAATCTACTACCAATCATTAGCGGACTGGAGTTCTGCTGTGGTGACCCCTAACTGGGAAAAGCCGAAAGATACAACAGTTTATACCCTACCTGCATGGGGTGCAGTGCTTATGTTTTACGTGTGCAAGAAAAAGCCATAGCTGTATTCTCCATTTCAGAATGTATACACAAGAACAAATGCAGCTTACAGCTGTATGTCATGTACATCACAAATGGTCATGATTTCAATGAAATGTAAGTATCATGCATAGGAAAGCAGTTTATCACCTATAAACATGTAATAGATTAACAAGTGCTGTGTACTCATGTAAATGCTTAATCATAACATAGTAAGACACAAAATACATAACTGACAAATGACCACACAGTTTGGATTGCATTCCATGATTTTAAGTTATACATTGTTAATTTGCAAGCATTTCAAACATTGCTTTACTGGGCATGCTCACATGGAGTTACAGGGGCCAGTAACATAACAGCAAGTCAATATCACCAATACACAACAGAGTGTTTTACACAAGACCAATCACAGCTTCTGGTGTAGTGGCTGTTTGCTGTACAGCAATAATCATTTATGGAATCTCACATCTGCAGTTATGCTGTGTAGCATGACAAGAAGATTAGCAGTAATAAAGAAATGTCTGGATTAAGACATGCAATGCAAAGTATAATTTTTTTGGAAATGGCTAATGCCTCTCAGAAGTGAATGATATAATAAACATTTTCATCTTGTCATTTCTGAATACATACTGGAACAGACACCAGAGAGATGCATAACAATAATGTATGCCACAAAATGACTATCAGAAGGGCTAACAGCACTTTCCTATCATATGGGTTATGGATGCCATGCCTTGTAGGCAAAAGCCTGAAAAATGTGGGACTGTAACTGTGCCATAACTATTGTCTGTGTGTGAAAGCCATTGCTGTCTTAAAGACAGATGTTACCAGATTCCTGCCTATAATACAAGGCTCTCTCCAGACCTGTGTATTGACTGAATGTGCTACATCAGATAGCAATAGGGGCTGTTACAAATAAATGAACTGAATGCTTAAATGAAAATATGAACAAACTGCCTTATTCAGAATGCTGGAAATGAGCTACACAAGTTAATGGCCACACAATAGTGAGCAGTACAAAATCAATGCTTGTTTGACAAGGAAGCTGTTTCCCTCATATAGGACACATACTGTCCTTGAACTGAAACACAGTCTATCTATGTAGGTATGCTATACAAGCCAGCACTCAATGCATTAACAGAGAAGCATTCACAGCATGACATGCCCCAAATAGCCATTTCATTGCCATGCAATCACAACCTGTGATGATATATCATTGTCCAACATAAAAAACAGATAGGAATAGCTAGATATAATGGTGTTTCTGTGATATTAGTGCATTCATAAAATGTTAACCTTTCAGGAATTGAACAGCAAGCTATTTGACTCTACTGAGTAATGACAAATGGATGAACCACAACTGCCATGGTGGAAGTCTTAACATAACTGTAAAACTCCATCTATCCTATTATATCAGATGCATGAGTCGTAAACAATCCCCTCAAGATAAATTAGATGGTGGGCACCTTTCCCACTGTAAACTGACACATTATAACTGTGGTGGATGCTATGCATGCATTACAGTATAAGGCCAGCAATGCTAACAAGCACTGAATGTAGATATCGAACACATGAGCATTTGACAACAGAAAATAAACAATATTGTAAAGGATGAACTTGCCATAGTAGAAGTGTCACTACAATTGTGAGATATGTCAGTATGTGAAGGCATTACATCATGTTATTTCTGTAAAGGATATATGTGCCTGTAATTGCTGTACTAAGGCAACAACATACAGAATATTATCTCATTCCTTTGTGTCAGAGGATAATTCTTCATGAATATGTTATATAAGGAAAACATAATCACGTCATCATTACTCTGAATAACAGTGTTGTTATGTAAGAAATTATCTGAGCTTTTTGTAAGAGGATTCAACATGTATTTTATTTAACATTTGTTTACTGGAAAAATTCTACTGGGACAGATGCCATTTTCAGTGGAGGCTCCAGATGCATGAATTTGGAATATGGGAGGAAACCGGAGCACCCAGAGGAACCCCATGCAAATGCAAGGAGGATGCGAAGACTCCACACATAAAGCAGCCCAGTCAAGAATCATACCAGAGAACGTGTGCTGTAGGCAGCAAAGGTAATTTCTGCACCACACGTCACCCAGCATCTATATGTGTACCCAGCAGAGGTGTTGGACAACAGAGTAATCAGCATGTAGAGTCATGATAAGACTGCCACAATGTAGTCTGAGCAGTAATAGCTGGATTTGAACTTACTACCTAAGATGAAAAATAAAACATGGAAAAAACACCACACTAGGAAACAAAAACTGGATGTTAGCGCTTCCGTTTACTAAAAATATGTAAACTTCTTCAGACAATTCACAAACAAAAAAATCAACCCTTAAATACTTTAAAAAACATGACATCATTTCCTGAAACAACCTTACCTCAATTTAAAGTAAAAGGACATAAAATGTAAAGAGTAAACTACATAAATCTATTCATAGATACAATGTTAAATTATTTTCTCGTGAAATTAGTATATTTTTTTTTATCTTAATAAAGCTTTAAGATTTAAAGTGCTCCTGATAGAGATTACATCATTTAAACCTGATGGGACCAAAGCATTTCATTTCAACTGCCATAAAATTTCTTTTTCTTTAAGTTTTCGGCTAGTCAGTCCCCCTCTTTCATTTTCAGATACTTTTTCAATAGCCATGAATAAAAATTCATGCTCAGGGAATGATAAAATGTGCCTAGCTAGGGCTTTGGTAGTGTTCCCTTTCTTAATTGCATAGTAGTGTTCATAAATTCTGTTTTTCAGTGGTCTATCAGTTTTCCCTATATAAAAAGCCTGGCATTTAGAGCACAAACTAAGATAGACCACCCCCCTTGTGTTACAATTAAACTTCCCATTAATGTAAAACTTTTTTTCCTTTTACTGTGAATGAGTTACTCACTTTTATATACTTGCACCAATGACAGTTTTCACATTTGAACATCCCTTTATGTGGGCGGTGCACATTGGAATTATTATTTTCCAAAAGTGCTTTCAAATTACATCCCTTACGAAAAACCACTTGAGGACATTCATTAACGTGTTTACTAATTGATTGATCTTCTGATAAATAACACCAATTTTTGAAAATAATAGTTTTTAAAGATGGAGCATCCAAAGAAAATGTGGTAATAAAACTAGATGCAAATGAACCCTCTTTCGCAAAGCTCTTTACATTATTAAAATCATGTAAAAGTGGGCAATCAAACGAGGTGGTCAAATCATCTGACAAGTCCACTCTAGATTCAATAACTGTTTCATTCTCTTTTAACTGTAAAATTGTTTTTTAAATAATTTCAAAAAAATTGGTGTATTTAGTATAGATTGAAATTTACATGGGAATTCCAAACAGAATGGATTTCATTCTTGGATGTGTAACTAACAAAGAATATTAAGAAAAATAGTTTTACTTCCAAGATTTTTAGGAAATCCACATATTCTAATGCATTTTTGCACTTCTCCAGTTGCCATCCTTACCACCAGAAAAGGGGTGTGGTGAAAGGACAACTCATTAGGGATGCCAGGATGGTGACTTTGGAGGATGACTTTTTTCAAGAATGTATGTTATTAAGAGACATGTTCATGAAACGTGGGTACCCACCAAGATTGGTGGGTGAACTTATTGAAGAGGTGAAGAATAAAAGGGCAAGTGGTTTATTTAAACCAATTTTACAGTTAAAAGAGAATGAAACAACTATTGAATATAGAGTGGACTTGTCAGATGATTTGACCACCTCTTTTGATTGCCCACTTTTACATGATTTTAATAATGTAAAGAGCTTTGAGAAAGAGGGTTCATTTGCATCTAGTTTTATTACCACATTTTCTTTGGATGCTCCATCTTTAAAAACTATTGTTTTCAAAAATTGGTGTTATTTATCAGAAGAGCAGTCAATTAGTAAACACATTAATGAACATCCTCAAGTGGTTTTTCGTAAGGGATGTAATTTGAAAGCACTTTTGGAAAATAATAATTCCAATGTGCACCGCCCACATAAAGGGATGTTCAAATGTGAAAATTGTCATTGGTGCAAGTATATAAAAGTGAATAACTCATTTAAAGTAAAAGGAAGAAAGTTTTACATCAATGGAAAGCTTAATTGTAACATGAGGGGGGTGGTCTATCTTAGTTTGTGCTCTAAATGCCAGGCTTTTTATATAGGGAAAACTGATAGACCACTGAAAACAGAATTTATGAACACTACTATGCAATTAACAAAGGGAACACTACCAATGCCCTAGCTAGGCACATTTTATCATTCCCTGAGCATGAATTTTTATTCATGGCTATTCAAAAAGTATCTGAGAATGAAAGAGGGGGGACCGACTAGCCTAAAACTTGAAGAAAAAGACGTTTTATGGCAGTTGAAATTAAATGCTTTGGTCCCACCAGATTTAAATGATGTAATCTCTATCAGGAGCACTTTAAAATTTAAAGCTTTATTAAGATAAAAAATATACTGAATTTCACGAGAAAATAATTTAACATACAATCTATGAATAGATTTATGTAGTTTACACTTTACATTTTATGTTCTTTTACTTTAAATTGAGGTAAGGTTGTTTCAGGAAATGATGTTTCAGGAAATGATGTCATGTTTTTTAAAGTATTTAAGGGTTGATTTTTTGTTTGTGAATTGTCTGAAGAAGTTTACATATTTTTAGTAAACGAAAGCGCTAACATACAGTTTTTGTTTCCTAGCGTGGTGTTTTTTCCATGTTTTATTTTTTATTAGTTTTTTGAATTATTTAGTTTGTTAACTACCTAAGATCACAAGCTACAGATTAATGCCTGAATTGTAAGTGCCCTACTACATGTTGTGATACAACTGGGGCAGTGCAGTTAAATGAATAACATCACCACCATTTATTAGCTAGATGTTTGTGCTAAAAGGTGTCTGAATAACAATTCATAAAAGTTGAAAAATAACAATGTACAGCTACACATCCTATATGTATTTGAAGGGTAGTATATACAGTATGAGTGTAAAAGACACACTCACATCTGCCCTCAAATATCCAACATATGTAGTTATACAATGTAAAAAGCACACTATCAAAGTCAAGCAATGCAAGAGAATTTGCACTCCAGCTGTCAGACACTGCAGTTGTAGAAGCGTTATATTAACATTGTGCGGCCCCAAAGTTTTTTTTCCCCTGGATATGCTGCAACGTGGCAGTGTAATACCGTGTCACTGCAAATCAATCTCATAAGTTGAAGTATACATAAAGTTGGTTGTAGTCAGCAATCGCAGTCACACTATTTAAGTAGGGATGAACTTAAACCACCTACCCACTAGTTACACCATCTATGCAACACATTATCAGCAGCCAGCACTACAGGAGAAGACTGAGTACAAGTGAGGTATACAGCCTTTATGAAGCGATGACATCAGCACTGTATTACCAAGGAGATGTGTATGGAAAAATTACTTGGAATTATAATAATTGGCACACACACACACACACACACACACACACACACACACACACACACACACACACACACACACACCCTTGTAGAAGTTAAACACTTCTGTATTTAAACCTCTTACCTATCAATGTACACATTCCAGAGAATAGTGTAAAAAATGCAAGTCCTCCAAGTGAAGTCTACTCATAAGGTGAGTGAGTGCACTTTTGTCAGGATGACTTCTTCATTGTGTTTCAGAGAGGATGATTCAGTAAAAAGCAGGATAAGGGATTTTAGTGCACATTTAAATGTATTTTTCTATGGGTAAGTGGATACAGAACCAGCTGTTGCACACACAAATTTACCATTTTGCGCATTTAATGACCTACATAATTACACAGTCTAGAAAGCACTGTATTACTTACAAATGCCACAGGAAATGTTTGACTCTTAAATGGAGAGAGTGCATTTTTGTCAGGACGGCCTCAAAAGTGTGTTTCAGAGAGGATGTTTCAGTAAAAAGTGGGATAAGGGTGCTGTGTGCACATTTAATATGCGCACACACACACACACACACACACACACACACACACACACACACACACACACACACACACACACACACACACACACACACACACACACACACACACACACACACACACACATATTTACATTTCCCATGTTAGGCATCAAGCCTCCTACCTACTGAGTTGCACAATCTAGAGAGCACAGTATTAATCACAAATGCCACAGGATAAGTCTGATTCTTAAGAAGAAAGAGTTCACTTTTTTCAGGATGACCTAATGAGTGTGTTGCAGAGAAGTTGTTTCAGGCAGTAGGGGATGGCATAATGGTTAAGGTATTTATCTCATAGACATAAGGTATAGGGTTTGGTTCTCCCCTTTGCAAGAGAAATTGGCTAAGCTTAAAATGGTCCACAAGGGAAGCTAGCCTAGTACTTACCTAATAACCTAAGTGAAACATGAGATAAGGAAGCTGTGTGTACATTTAAATGCATTTGCATCAGCAGAAGTTGATATAGCACCAAGTGTTAGACACACACAGAAAGTTCCATGCTGAGCATTGAACCTCCTGCCAATGTAGTTATAGAGTGCACTGCATTAATTGCAAGCACCACAAGAGAAGTCTAACTCTTAAGGGGAGAAAGTGCACTTGTGTCAGGATGAGCTCATTAATATGCTGTAGAGATGGTGTTTCAGGAAAAAGTGGGTTATGGGAGCTGTATGCAGTGTTTTACATGCACACACACACACACAGACAAACATGCACATGTACAAACACACATGCACTCAGCACACAAGATGCACATATTAGGCAACATTCCTCCTACCTCTCTTTTTACATAATCTAGGGTGCAAGTGTCACTGGAGAAAAACGACTTTAACACTGTAAAATAACAGATTTAAACTTCTTGAAAATCAACTCTTTACAGTAGGTGGCACTGTGCATCACTGGGTTATGCAACAAATATGTGTACACAGGGTAATATAACATCATTATGATTGGTACATGTAATTACATAGCTCTCTACTAATATTTAGATACTGTCCTTCGTGTACATTGCATTACTGTGATGGACATTGATTGGCTGTCATAGACATTCAATGTTGTACATCAGTGGATTATCAATCAAACTTTCCTGCAACTTCATGCTGGGATGATTGCACACTTGTATTGTCTCATAGTTGCAGTATGTATATTAGCAAGACAAACGTGCACATCATACATAGGGAAGTGCACTGCAGAACAGCTGTGAGAATAGATTAACTAAACTTGTAAGGCAGTTGCAAGTGTCAGCATTGTAGAGTAGACATACATTAAATTACTGAACTGAGTCAACATCATTCTGAAATCAAGATCACCTCTAGACAAAATTAATGTACGCATACAAATGTTAAAACAATAATTTGATTTTCTTTTTTATTTTACTTTTTGAGCACAGCACTGGTAAGCTGAATTGTGCTGCTGATGGCAAAGTATTAACACATACATAATCCTATCTTGAAATGCTGAACATAGAAAGTGAATCCGCAGTACTCTGCGTTGCTCTGTAGCAACTTTCACATAGAGATCAGTACATGACAGGCTTCACAATGGGGAACAGGCACATTAATGTAGCAGCAGGAAAATGATGTGTTAAGGAAAACTGTAGCCAACATTTACAGTGACAAGAGACAGACAAAACATTCAGAAACATTTTTTCATCCATCTGGGTTCAAACTTTTTACAGCACTGCAAGAAAAACATTTATACCTGAGTATTGGCTAAGCATACCATGTAGGAAGTCATACTTCGGAAATTTCAGTTTTGACAGCAGATTTCAGCAAATGTGAATACATGTATTCATCTTCATTATTCTATTGGCCACTGCTATCTCTACATTCAACTTAGCTTGTATAAAAATATATTTATCTTAATATACGTAGCTAATCACAGAGCTGTTAAGAGCGACAGAGTAAAGCAGCCGAAGGCAATACATTCACAAGCTATTTCCATTTGCTGTGCACATCCATTTAGCCTTCTTTGCATATGTTGCCTGGCTCCAGACATAGTGCAAATGCAGAGATGGAAGAATAATGATACAGAAGGGAGAAGATACATCGACGGAGTGAGATGAAGGCAGGACCAAAGCAGCATGTGACAGATGAAGGATCCAACAGGTAGACATCAAATAGTGTACAAAAAATAGTATTAACACGTACATAATGGTTAGATTAGAACCCTTAAAAGTAGTCAAAATATCTATCTATATCTGTGAGCAGTGTCTCATCTCAACACAAAGAGATTGCTGCTTCACAACATTTAAATAACACAGCTGAATGACAGTGACACATTTCTGAAATATAAGGGGATTACAGAGAGATAAAGTCATATGCAGAGAGGAATAACAATATGTTTTGTGGGACATGGAGGAACATCTCTATGGGGTGTTACTCTTATTTATTAAATTGTCACTCTTCTATAATGCTTTGCACAATAAAATGCTTGTTATAGGGAGAAATAAGGGGTAGGAGAGTGCAACAAACATGAAGACATAAGCATAAGTCTCTGTTGGGGCTGCAGTATTTTGGCAAAAGATGTCTTGCTGCACTATTTAAATATTATGTTAATGTAATGTTGTACATGTTGAAAAATACACCCCGGGATTCATGAACCTTGCGCCAGGCGCCCGCATAGCGTCGGCGTTATAAAGCCAAATATGGCCACCGAGCGATTCAGGTATGAATCAATCCCACGTGCACTACCGGCCTGCGCCGGACCTGCGCCGCCCCCGGCGTAGGTATGCTAATCACACTGTGTGCGGTATTGCACCATGCAAATGAAGGCAAATAGCGATCCACGAAGTTGGGCAGGCGTAGCGTAAGGGCACGGCAATGTAAACCAAAAAAACGGTTTACATTTACCCAAACATGACCAAGGAGTAATGGAAGGCTGTCAACGTCAGGTATCATACAGGTGCAATATGCCAATGGCGAAAGGCACTGAGAATGTCCAAAGAAAACATGCACAAACTGTAAATAATGACATAAATGTTATGTATGCAGAAACCACAGCAGAACCCCTGGATATGTGCACAGAAGGTGCAAAACAATGAAATAATATGAGAATGTCCTAAAAGAGCAGTATAATACACATCAGCTGCACAGCCACCACACACCATAGTATGTATGGAAAGCCTCAACCCCAGCGCAAGGGTTGTCAAGGAGTGGCGGCAGTGTTCGGCGCCGTAACCATGTATTAGCAGTCAATGCCATGCAAATGAGGCAGATAATAGTGAATCGCAAAACCGGCGCCGGTGTAAGGATGGAGCAAACGGCGCAGCGGTAGTACACCGAGGAGTGGCCTACACGGGATACATGTCAATCGCAGAGGGGTGTGCCACTGTAGGAGGAAGCACATTGGAGATCAGCAAACATGGGTTGTACAATGCACATCACAGCAGCAGGATCGGCGTGTGAGGAAATAGATGCGCTGAGAGTACATAATGCCCGCATAGATGCATGTGCACGAGGATGACTACGTTCCCCAACCCAGTCATGTGACGGCCTCCCCGTCAACAACCACGGATATAGGAGGGTAATACGGAGAATATGAGGAAATGCGGAAGCAGTGTAATTGGAGCCGTAATGAGCAATCAACACCAATCAATCCAGGAAGGGCAAACGGTGGCAGCTGACAACTCTGCATGCAGACTCCTGCAAAACGGGAAAGGGGAGGCATAGGAATGCAAAGATAGTAGGGGATGTAGTAGAAATGCAAAGAGCAAAGAACCGAAATAGCACAGCCAAGTACAGAGGTAGCATAACGGCGGCAGACAAAATGCATCATATGCCATGTGCCTGCAGGATGCACTGCAGGCAATAGTAGGTGCAACGTGCAGAAACAGTAATGTAAGATGCAAAGCTAAGCCAATGCAGGCAACTGTAATGTAACACTAAAGGCAATACCGTTGCAGTTGCAACGGTAAAACACCGAAGATAATCCACAGATACGGCTGCACAGACACACCCAATGACATCACCGGGTATACAGCACAACAGTATAAAGTGTGAATGCACACAACACACAGCGCGATTTCCCAAACGCCGCACCGTAGGGTGTAAACTCACGGGGAATTTTAATATGTATATGTTGGGTGCCGCCGTGGCCGTGATGCATAGGTATGTGTCAGAGACAGACGGAGTTGCGGAGGAGGATGCCGACAACTACCATAGGCCTCATAGGAGAAGGAGAGTGTTCAGACCAAGGGTGACCTACTAGGGGCTGCAAGACCTGGAGATAGTAGAGCGCTACAGGGTGGACAGGGACACGTTACAGCAAATAGTGGAGCTGTGCCGGCCACGCCTGAGAACAAGAGACAACAGAGGGGAGCCCATCCCAGTGGACACAAAGGTATGTGTGAGCTTGCGAATACTGGCTACAGGTACCTTTCAAAGGCCAACCGGGGATATAATGGGTATCTCACAGGCATCAGCATCCAGGGTACTACACCAGTTCCTGGATGCCATGTTAGGACATGCCCATGAGTATATAAACTTCCCCAGGTGTCAGGAGGAGTTGGCTAGCAATATGCGCCACTTCCACCGTGTGGCACAATACCCGGAGGTACTGGGTGCGATAGACTGTACGCACATAGAAATCAAGTCACCGCCCGGGGAGCAGGGTAGACGCTACATAAACCACAAGGGATACCCCTCCATCAATTGCCAGGTTGTGTTCAATGCGCAGGGCATTATCATGGATGTGTGTGCTGGCAGCCCTGGAAGCTACCACGACTCCCATATCTGGCATGCCTCACAGCTGTATCAGGTATTCGCCAGGGGGGACATCACACAAGGTCACCTTGTGGGGGATGCTGGCTATGCACTGGAGCCGTGGATGATGACACCCATCAGAAATGCACACACACACATGCAAGAACGCCATAATGAGGCACACGCACAAACCAGAATAATCATAGAGCGTGTGTTTGGGATGTTGAAATCACGGTTCCGGTGCTTGGATACATCCGTGGAGCCTTGCAGTACTCTACAGGCACATGTGCCCACATATTCATAGTATGTTGTATGCTACACAATATGATTCTGCGGAAACAGCTGCTGCAGGGACATAATGGTGTAGGGCCACCAAGCCCGCCACAACTGCCAAGGCAAGCACAGGCACAGGGCGTTCAGCACCATGAACACACTGTGCCAGCCCCAGTAGGTAGACGTAGGCGTACCCAATATGCCTACGCCCTGGCAAAGAGGGAACGCATAGCACATACTTTGACAGCGTAGGCCCCATGGACTGACATCTCCTTACCTGCACACACAGTGAAATGGACGCCACACAAACATGTCCGCCCGTAATGTGTACAGTATGGGCGGACCTATGTGTGACTCCAACAAAGGCACCACCCAAACACTGCACACCCAATAGCCAGCAGAGCATGGAACGCCAACACCTCAACCGCCGCGGTTCTACAGCAGACGGAGGCCGTATGCTGCCACTGTCGCCGCAAGTCGACTACATATGTACTTATGTGCATACACAGATACGGAAATAGATATCAGTACACACATAGAAATATATGTACACATACACAGATATATAGTACAACAGGTTAATATGGAACCCAGGGATGCAAGTTTACAGATAAGTAAGACGAAATCTCCACATAGTAAACATAGTGACGACAACCCGATCATCCGGGAGGGTGGGCAGAGCAGGGAACGCCAGCCATGGAAATGTCAACCTGCATCAATACATATCCGCGGGTCAGGATGATCGCCAGGCCACGGTACAGTAACGGGATATGTGCGTGTCATATCCATAGGATATGAGTGCGGAGGTACACACCGCCGCCGGCGATGCGGCCAACGTAGGTACTGTGTGCAACCGTCGGTGCGAAAGCGGCAATCATACCTGTCAAGTGTACGTCATTATGAGGAACGTTCCTCATTTGGGGTCTAAAACAGTTCATGTTCCTCGCAGTTCCTCAAAGTTCCACATTGAAATAGTCTGTCACACATTCATTGTTAGGAATGTATTTAAATGAAATTCTAGTAAATAGAAATTAATCATAGTAATTCATTAAAGGTTCTTCTTTGTAAGTAAATCAGCATATTTTAACCATCCTATGACCTTCTTAGCTGAAGTTGTTAGTAAGCCATTGGTATGTGTTCCACAGTTTGCCCATTTGTTCCACATTATGAATGTGTGTGTTCCTCATTTTGGAAATGGAAGGTTGAGAGCTATGGCGGCAATATGTGTATGTGTGAGGTGAGGTTGTCGTGTGTTCCGCTGTGTGTGTGTAATGTGTGTGCCACTGTAAAATGTGTATGTAGGTGACATGTCACAGGCGGAGTGTAATAACATGCGTGGCCATACAGTACAGGAACCATAGGCGTATGTACAGCAGTACCCACAAAGTAGTACTGACATCTCCTCAGTGGCTAGGCGTGGCGGCGTAAACGATGCAAAGCGGAAATGTCCCAGAATGTACCACAGGACCATAGCCAACAGGAGATGCAAAGGACGCATGTACAAACCATGACCGTATGTATGGCGGCCATATGGTAGACTCAACACGATACGTCAGCAACGTTACACAGCATCAGGCATGTACGGCGAAAATACGAATGTGCTATCCCAGCACCGATCGTGGACACTACGGTCCGTAAATACCGCTGTGTGTTCCATGACCGTTAAGTAAGCAAGCAACACGAATAGGAGGCTACCGGTAGCATACAGGCCGTCCCAAGTACAGGACCACAATCACCGTAACTATCAGTGACAAAATGCCAATGGATAGTAGGCACGGACGAACATCCGCAGATATATAACCGATGTGAAGGAGGAATACGTGCAGGAAGCACACATGCAGGCGATACCGACACCACACGACATCAACAAAACAAACATTCCCAGAACAACAGACAGGTAACCTGCAGCTCCCCAAGCAGGGATGGAGCACACACACAAGCATATCTTGTATGTATAAATGCAAGACCCACACCCCGTACCCGTCACCCACATCCGCAGATATACCCCATTGCACATATCAAAGGGATAACAGCCAAAACCGTAGCAAAAACATACAGGCAGTCAATGACAGCGGCATACCCGCAACAAGCCTCGTGGGTAACACTAGCAGTAGCTGATGCATCCTTGCATCCGTTGTGTACAGGAATATAACAGCTATGTTACACATCTGAATGCACAACGCCATCGACAGATGCCGCCAGGACACGGACACCCACATGTCGAACAGAATACCATACCCAACACACACAATCCACGGCTAACACCACAGCGTAATGTACCTGACACCACACATAGCGTATGCAGTCACACAAACATGATACAATACATACCATCCCCACGAAGGTAGTGCAAATAACCAACCGCCACACGAGGAATGAACCATGGCCTAGTTTCACGGGTAACGTACGAATGGAGGAGGATCACCAGTGATATGCGCATAACTACACACCGAGGAACAGCTATTGGCGTGATGAACCCACATGCCTCAGGTGACGACGAATAAAAGGAAGACTCCCTGGATATTCAAACCGTATGTTCATACCGAACACAAAGTGAATCGAAAGCAAGGAGTTAGAGGAAAATATTGACGAATACAGAAGCAAAGGCCGGAAAGGTATGTCGAACCCACGAGATGTACTGGTGTGTAACGCATGATACGTATGACTAATCTGCACTGTATGTGAACGATGTGTGTAAGTAAAGATACCTGTCCATCAGGCAGAGAGTGGTGAAAGGTGGTTATGTAATGCTAAGCCGTGGAGCATACCAACGACTGTGGACAATGTGTGCACAGCAGTGGGATAACATGTACACAGCCGTGATAACCCAAGGTCCGCCATAGGGATTCCAAACACAGAACAATGCCACCACCCACGCTGATGCTGTCAGTGGATATCGAACAATGAAGTGCCACAGCAGGGGATAGGACATGTATGTATAGTGTCACAGCACACATGTGCATGGGCATATACCGTCGATGTCATACGGAATGTGTGCACGACGTGCACGTATCCCTCGCAGTAGGGGTGACTATGTCAATTATGTGTAATGCAAAGCTGTCATGATGGATATGTTCAGAAATCATAGACAGTATCACAGGCATAGCATGCATGATGAAGGGATGGCCTAATGTTATGTACATAAACAGGATATGTATGGCCTGCACATATGGGACAGAGTAGTAGCAGAATAGGTACCCGAAATGGAGGGAACAGCAAGTAACCATGTCCAAACATTCCGTAGCAGGTGCAATGTGTGCAACAATGATGTCTGGCAGGGCCGTGTGTAAACACATGTGCAATGTACACAGTAGTGTCACCCCCCCCATGGTAGTGTCCACTGAACGGCAGAGGTGGATGTCAACTGTATGTCTATACAGTACTTCCGCTGTGGTGGTACCATGGGTCTGTGTCACCCTACCAGCAAGGGAGCTATCACATGACTAGTGACACAGTGTGTCCCTGTGGGATGTGTACAGGACCTATGTCCCACAGCACGGTGTGTGTCCAGTCTGTGGAGGTCACACAGACACCCAGGCTGAGCAATGTGGCATGTGTGCACACATGCAGGAGTGCTCCTCCCACCCTGCCCACTGCAAATGCCATGTAGGAGTACTACATGCATCAGTAATGCGGAGAACATGGCCCATGGCAGAGTAGATGACACCCCTGTGTTAGTGGTATGCAGGTGAGTACAGATGTGTTTCATGACTGTCATTTGCATATGTAAACTGTCTGAGCCGGGTAGACATCATGGCATGACTATACTGAGACATGTAAAGTTGTATCCATTGTGTAAGGTACACCACATATGTGTTATTGTAACACTGCCCGTGTACATGTGTGTATGGCACAGGTACAAGGGCACCCAATGTATCAGCTAGACATACGGTCCAGAAATGCGTGGCCCTGCACATGTGTACCCACGCCATAGTGGAATATGGCAACTACAGCACCATGTGGGGCATGTGTGTGTACAGCAACCATGTACAATGTGATATGCATGTATAGGGACAGTATCCATGTGATACACACTGCATGACTGTCACTATGCAAAGGTGATGTGTATGCACTATGTGTGATGTAACTGATGCAATGATATCTACATGATATATCTGCCACACTGACACCTGTATGGTTGTTAGCAATATGAGTAGGATGAGCTAGAATGCTGCCAGGTATGTAGATGTGGTATATGTAGGCATGGACAATACTCTGTGACAGCATGTAGTGTATGTAAGCAAATAGTGAGCATGAGGGGCCACATGACTGATGACTGTGCAATGTCACACGTACCTGACTTGTTGTAGTTAGCATGATATGCCTGCACCACTGTGTGACCTGTACAGCAGGCACATGGCGTAACATCCTGAGACATAGGGTACGATGTGATGCTGGATGTGTACATTGGCAATACCATAAAGTGGAATGGCGCTGAAGGGCAAAGAGCAGATAATGTCTGATTTGATACCCTCTGTACCACACCAACCAC